>NC_058498.1:432500-585000 GCF_020382885.2 Scatophagus argus | reverse complement strand
TGAGTGTATCTGTAGTGACTGTGGTGCGTCTGTAGTGAGTGTGGTGCGTCTGCAGTGACTGTGTCTGTAGTGAGTGTGGTGTGTCTGTAGTGGGTGTGTCTGTAGTGAGTGTGGTGGGTCTGCAGTGACTGTGTCTGTAGTGACTGCGTCTGTAGTGAGTGTGGTGTGTCTGTAGTGACTGTGGTGGGTCTGTAGTGAGTGTGGTGCGTCTGTAGTGACTGTGTCTGTAGTGAGTGTGATGCGTCTGCAGTGACTGTGTCTGTAGTGACTGCGTCTGTAGTGAGTGTGGTGTGTCTGTAGTGAGTGTGGTGCGTCTGTAGTGAGTGTGGTGCGTCTGTAGTGACTGTGTCTGTAGTGAGTGTGGTGTGCCTGTAGTGGGTGTGTCTGTAGTGAGTGTGGTGCGTCTGTAGTGACTGTCTGTAGTGACTGTGTCTGTAGTGAGTGTGGTGTGTCTGTAGTGAGTGTGGTGCGTCTGCAGTGACTGTGTCTGTAGTGACTGCATCTGTAGTGAGTGTGGTGTGTCTGTAGTGGGTGTGTCTGTAGTGAGTGTGGTGCGTCTGTAGTGACTGTCTGTAGTGACTGTGTCTGTAGTGAGTGTGGTGTGTCTGTAGTGAGTGTGGTGCGTCTGCAGTGACTGTGTCTGTAGTGACTGCATCTGTAGTGAGTGTGGTGTGTCTGTAGTGGGTGTGTCTGTAGTGAGTGTGGTGCGTCTGTAGTGACTGTCTGTAGTGAGTGTGGTGTGTCTGTAGTGGGTGTGTCTGTAGTGAGTGTGGTGCGTCTGTAGTGACTGCGTCTGTAGTGAGTGTGGTGTGTCTGTAGTGGGTGCGTCTGCAGTGAGTGTGGTGGGTCTGCAGTGACTGTCTGTAGTGAGTGTGGTGTGTCTGTAGTGGGTGTGTCTGTAGTGAGTGTGGTGCGTCTGTAGTGACTGCGTCTGTAGTGAGTGTGGTGTGTCTGTAGTGAGTGTGGTGCGTCTGTAGTGACTGCGTCTGTAGTGAGTGTGGTGTGTCTATAGTGGGTGCGTCTGCAGTGACTGTGGTGCGTCTGTAGTGACTGTGGTGCGTCTGCAGTGACTGTGGTGCGTCTGCAGTGACTGTGGTGCGTCTGCAGTGACTGTGGTGCGTCTGCAGTGACTGTGGTGCGTCTGCAGTGACTGTGGTGCGTCTGTAGTGACTGTGGTGTGTCTGCAGTGACTGTGGTGCGTCTGCAGTGACTGTGGTGCGTCTGTAGTGACTGTGGTGCGTCTGCAGTGACTGTGGTGCGTCTGCAGTGACTGTGGTGCGTCTGTAGTGACTGTGGTGCGTCTGCAGTGACTGTGTCTGTAGTGAGTGTATCTGTAGTGACTGCATCTGTAGTGAGTGTGGTGTGTCTGTAGTGGGTGCGTCTGCAGTGACTGTGGTGCGTCTGTAGTGACTGTGGTGCGTCTGCAGTGAGATGTTACGGTGTGTTGTGGTGTGTGAGGAGCTCTTACTTGTTGGGGACGTTGATGAAGATCTCTCTCACCCACTGCTCCAGAGTGTCCAGACTCTCTAGACAACAAGAGCAGACCCAGGACTAAAGCCGAGGACTAAAGAACGTCTGCTGCCCTCACCGTGGCGTCGTGATGTCAGAGTGTACTTCAGGGTGTGTCGGTACACAGTGACATCACAGACAGCCAGGAGAGCCAATCACACGCGACACCTTTTAGCCTGCTGTTCCTCTTTTAGCATTGACATTAGCATGTTAGCATGCAACATCGAGCAGACGTTTCATCCAAAGCAACCTGAAGGATTTAACTGTTTCTCCTCTTGTCAGGAGACTGAAGTGAGAGTCAAAGTGCAGTGAAAGCAGCACAGAGACAAAGATCCACTGAGGCTGCGGTGACCTCTGAGTGAGTTTGTGTCGGTACCTTTGGACTGCACAGCGAGTGTCATGTAATGAGCAGAGTAATATCTCCTCCAGAAGAGTCTGAGCCGCTCGTACGTGTTGATCTGCTTCTCTCTGGGCTCGTGCTTTAATGTCTGAGCGTTACCTGACAGGAAGACACGCTCAGCGTTAATCAGACCTGAAGACATCGCCGCTTTCCAGCTGCATCAGCCTAGAAATACTGAGCTCATAAAACCCTTTAGAATCAGCTGCATGACGTAGTCATAACTTCACTAAAGTATCTGAGTTCAAGATGAACTGCAGGCTCTTCTTCTTTCTGACCTGTAAATCTGTGTAAATGTTTTCTTTGTTGAAACAAGTCTCAGAGGGTTGTTTGTGCAAGTGTGTGTTTGTGTATGTGTGCTCCTTACCCCAGCAGAATTTGCTCATAGGGTGTCCCGGTTTAGCCAGACCTCCAAACAGCATCTCCTTTCGATGAGAGTCCGACGGCCTCGCTAACTGGTACTCTAAACAGGAAATGTTACGAGTCGTTACTCCTTCCTTTCAGTGCATACTTCAGCCGTCCTTACAGAGTACGTGCTGTTATGAGGCACCTTTAACTTTGACCCTCTGGCCATCGGTCGCAGTCCGTAGTGTGACATTTGAGGTACAAAGAAAAGACGCAGTAGGACATCCTGGTATTTTTGGCACACTGCATTCGAACTAATTATTACTACCTTTTGAGGTCGGTGGGGTGACGATGGTTCTGTTTGTACAATCCACAAGTCTTAAACGTGGACACGTAACAAGACCTTTCTGACTGTAACTGAACTGAACAGAACCAACAGGCTGATGGACACGAGTCTTAAAGCAGCCTACAGAGCCACAGCTTGGCTCGGTTTGACTCACCGCTGTCCACGGCCTCCACCTCTCTGTCGATGGCATCTTCGATCATCAGAGGGCAGATGAAGAACTGAGCCCACCTGGAGCACACAGCAGAATGTCAGCAGTCCATTCAGGGACAACATCCAAAAAGAAAAGTGAAAACAGGACAAAACCACAAACCAGCGGTGGAATCAACTGGCACAATAACTTATTCGCTGCTTGTGATGTTTACCCCACAACATTTTTGGTTCCAGTCCAGAGTCTTTGTTTTGATTTGCTGGTCGGACGAAACAGGACTTTTAAAGACATCAGCTGGGGACTGACTAACAATCAAACAATCAATCATTAACTAAAAGTTGTGATCTGTGATTGATCAGTGAGTAAAATGTTCAAACAGCAGCCACATGAGCTTCAAATCTCCTGCAGCTGCGTGACGCAGCACAACCTGCAGGCGTCTCATCTTCCTGACGCTGGTGTTTCCTCAGACTCCTGCTCTGACAACAGCAGCAGCGCCAACATGGCAGCAAACAGCCCGACAGCTGGGCTGGAGAGCAGCTCAGTGCTTGCGATGATGTAAAATGAAGCGGTTAACCTCCTATCAGCGAGCCTCCTGGCCCACAGTGAACACACACAGGACAGGTGGACGCCCAGAAACTCACCATCTGATAGGAAACCCCAGTCAGCCACATACTGGACCTCATACTGGCCACAGTCTCAGGACTGTTCTGATCTTTGTGCTTTAAGCCTCATAAAATTAAAAATAACCAGCAAATAAACAAGAACTCTAACGGTTTGGCGGTTCCAGCCTGTGCCTGGTGCAGCCAATGGGGAGTTTTGAAGATGAGCTCACCTGTCGAGCGCCTCCTTGAAATACTTCCTCTGTACGTCGAACTGGAAGATGGTCCTCTCACAGTCGGTGGAGGCATTGTCGCTGCCGCCGTGCTTCTTCAGGAAGGCGTCGAAACCGTTCTCTGCTGGGTATTTCTCACTGCCCATAAACACCACTGAACATCAGGGAGGAGGACAACAATGAACACATGAGGACAACAGAAACACTAACGGACAGAGCTGCGTTCAGGGTGACAAATCTATCTTCAAACCTAATGACAATGGCTGAATTAAGAAGATCTGACACAGGATGTGGATCCTAAAAGATGCCCACAAAACACAGTGAAGCTGGGCAAGAACTGTCACACAGGACGCCATTCATCACCTGCCGTCTACAGTAAAGGAAGGAGAGAAGAAGAAAGGTTTGAGGAAATAAAGCCCTGCCTCATCTCAAAGAAGAGAAAACCTGCAGTTATTACTTAAAAATGTTCATTCATTTCTCCAACAGAACAGGAAACGATTTCAGTATAAAAGCATCACAAAAACACCCCAATAAACCTGAAAACATCATGAAGCTGAAAAAGGTCTGGCAGAGATGAACTGACACCAGGCTGTTTGTTCTATCCAAAATGTGTTCGATGTGAGAAAAGTGCAAGAAGACAACAGAGTGAGACAGCTGGGCTTCATCTGTCTCCTCTTCCTGTCGGACTCACTGTGCTCCAGGAAGTGGGCGAGGCCAGGCAGGTCATCTGGGTCGCTGAAGCTCCCCACGCTGATGCACAGAGCAGCCGCCGCCTGGAAACACACAAACACACAGCGGCAGGTGAGACTGGTGAGCTTTATGTGTGCTCTGACGGTGGAGAGTGAAGACAACATGACACAAGCTGAAGGAAGGCTCAGCTGTCGGCTCTGGTGTGCTGGAAGCTAACAGTCGCTAACGAAGCCGTCAGCTGAATTCACTGAATGTTTTTGGTTGGTTTCTGGGTTGAGTCTCTTCATGGGACGTTTTGACAGTAAGACAAATAACTCCAGACACGACCTCTGACATAACTTTAAAGTTAAAGTAATGTAAACAGAGTCAGTGATGAGCTTAAATTAACACGTGGTGCATTTGAGGACATTTAGGAGAAACGAAACCTCCACCTGCTTCTCAGAGCTCCCACTGTTCTTCTTCCCCGTCTTCTCCTCGTCCAGCTCTTCAAAGTCGCTGTCCTGCTCTTCGTCTTTGTCTTCCTCCACGTCTTCCTCTGACCCCTCGCCTGAATCTTCCTCGGCTTGCCCCTCCTCCTCTTCCTCCTCCCCGTCCGCCGCTCCTCCCTCGTCCTCCCCGTCCGCCTCGTCTCGCTTGGCGTCTGCTCGGCTGAAGTCAGAGATGAGGAGCGCTCGGAGACCGTTACTCAGCTCAATGTACCTGCACAGAGGATGAGCATCGACACTCCACAGCTGACACTTCAGTGGGACAAGTCTGATAAAAATCTGCTGACCTTTTTGTTTTTTTTAAACCAATTTTTACGGTTAGTTTGGTCAAACTGATTTATTCCTTTGTCTGAGCTGAAGGTTCACTTCTGGGTTTATATGTTAGTGAATGATTACCAAATGATTTCATGCACAGTAGATCACTTGCACACAATAAGCACACAGATGAAACAAATGTAATTTTGAGTTCATGCTAAAGTCACATGTGCAGCATCACGGAATCCCATGAGACGTCTGACCAACTGCTGCTCTAGGAGGGAGCACCTGTACTTCTTCGGGTCACTGGGCGATTTGATGATCTCTGGGTCTCCCTGGTCTTCTGCAGAGACTCCATCTCCAGCAGCCAGCCGGGCCCTGATGTCCTGCGGTGGCGGCGGCAGCGGCGGCGGCTCACCCTGGTCAGACACAGAAACCTGTCCTGGCACACTGCCTCCACTCACTGACTTGCTGGTGTGAGGCATTTCAACCGAGTCCACTGGGGGGGAGGGGGGGGCAGAACTACAGGCAGAGGACAACAGACAAGACCAATTAATATGTCGTGCTGGTACACTGTGGCCAAAATATGTAGACACTCCGAGAGTGTTTAGTTCCAGGTTAGAAATATGCTTTGCTACAAATCTGACTACAACTCTTGTATTGAAGATAACGAAGTTCTTCCAGCTTTGTGTCCACACTTTGTCCCTTTAAGGTGGCAACATGACAGGCCACAAAACCAGCTTTATACAGAAATGGTTTCCCCTGAGATCTTGACTGGCCTGTGAGCCAGACGTGATGACATGTCAGTGTTGGATCTTGAATTTGTCAGCTTGGTCTCTAAAAACTTGCAAAGGTCATTTTCACCGTTATCTACCATATAATCTGAAAGATTAAACTACTGACTGACAGACGGCTACTACTTGATAAACTGATTAAAATGTTGGAAACTACAGACTCCAGTTCGATCCAGTGTCATTTTGTCGTTAACATGTGATTTTACTGATGCGGTGTGATGGGGAGAGAAGGGCGGGATGTTACCATCTGCCACAGACCAGAGTGGTTCGTGAATACTCACTGAACTCACAGCTTGGGTTACTACGCTGACTGTCATTAATCAGACAGCTAGCAAGCTAGCAACTGCGGGAGCTAACCTGAAAGGTAAACACATAACGACACAACAATTCCTCTAATTTAGATGGTTAAATCACCGCTTAATGGTTAGCTAATTAGCCACAGACCGGCTTGGTTAGCTGTACATTAGCTTTGAGTAATCCTGTTGCTGGGAAAGACACAACACCGTCAGTGAAACGGCTAGTTTAGCCACACTGTGTGAAACAGGACCCGTTCAGCCTGAGCGTCGGCTACATCTGAGCTCTAAAACATGGCGCTGCCGCTTGGTTTGTCGTACTGTAATACGAGGAGATGCTCACCTTTGTTTCAGCTAACGTAACGCTCAGGGAAGTTCGTGCTTTCACTACAGCCAAAGAATTTCTGAGAGGAGCCGCCTAGCGTGGGTCAGCTAGCAGTTAGCCAAAACAAAGCCTGTGACTGGCTGAGGGCAAATCGATCACACAGAAACCGACCCTCTGATTGGTTAAATCTGTGACACGCAGTAAGTTTGACTGGCTGGCAGTCAAACGGTTATAGCAAGTAGTTACAGTTACAGACCGCAGTTAGCGTCTGTTCATTACTTTAATGAATAGGCCTAACTGATTTAACACTTGGTCAAAAAAATATATAAGAAAATAGTGGAAAGGATGTTCTTGTTTACCAACAAAGAAAAAGTCTCCCGTCAGAAATCAGACAACTTTTATGATTAAAGATTGGGATTTTTTATTATACTAAATTGCATCTATAATATACAAACATTCACAATATTTTGTACAATCACTTTGTGCTTCTCCTGCATACAGGAGTGAACTGTAACACGACAAGTTTACATAAACTCTATAGAATTTGTCCATGGTATACACAGCATAAAAATAAATTCATACTCAACACCATTATAATTTCTAATTCTATCATTTACAAATTCACTTAAAAAATAATCATGTGAAGACAATGTCAATATTATTGGATGTTTTCGTCCATCCGAAGACACATGGTGGAGAGTTACACACAAAACGTGCGCTGTGGGAGCTATTTCACCATTTGGCAGGATATTTTTAACTTCTATCTTTATAATATTGGATAATAAATGCACAAAGTTTTAGTTCTTCTTCTCTTTTCTTGAGGGCTTTCCTAAACACACGTCCTGTTTCTCAGCTGACATGACATTATCAAAATATCACACACTTCTGTCAAAGATACTATACACAAACACAAAACCCTTACAACTGAACACTCAATAAATATCATGTTAACCATATGCAACAATGTTGGCTCTAACGTCACACACACACTCACACACACACACACACACACACACACACACACACACACACACACACACACGCTCATGTAGGAAACACTGCGAACATGACGGCTACACAACTACACCTGCTGAAGGGGAAGGAGGGGGAGGGAGAGAGAGAGAGAGAGAGAGAGAGTGCTCTTCACTCACCAGCTGTGTGTGTGTGAGTACGTGAGTGTGTGTGTGTATGAGTGTGTGTGTCTTATGGTTCTTTGTATGGACAGTTTGATTGGCCGTTTACTCCTGGAAAACACTAGAGAAGTTCATATGTCAGTTTGGTTACGACAACACGTGTGCACACAAACAAAGTGAAGGTGTGAGAATGTGTGGCTGACGTGTGTAACGTTGTGTGTCGTGTTTGTGACCGGCTGCACTGCTTCATGCCTCCTGCACACTGATCGAGTCTCTACATCAAGTCAACCGACAGCCTTCAAACAGCAACAGACACGGCAGCTCATCGTCTCTGTCCGTCCACACGGCTTCCTCTCGTAGTCGTCGGCGTCGGTTACGCCTCGTGTCACCTGACTGTGATTCCATCGCGTCTGTCTTATTGACAGAGCGTAAACCATCCACCTTAAAGCTGGAGTCCTTCAGGCTTTACGTCTCTTAGATTTGGCAACACTTGTGCATGTTGGTGTGTATTACCGAGTTAATGAGTATTTGTATTAGTGTGTCTGGGCTCAGAGGACTCTTCACATCACAACACGGCCGTACCACCATGAGCCAACATGTTAATCTCCTTTATGGGCATCATATAGGGTTTAACTTAGTACAACTCAAAGGTTATTGCTTTGAGGTTTGCAGTTCTGAACCTTCGCTTTTACATTAATTACAGTCAGGGTCATAAAGGTCGGGCCGTCTCTCAGGCTGCATGTGCACGTCTGAAACTCTAAAGCCGAGTCCTGACTCGATTTGGACCTGCAGAAAGAGGATATGCTACATTATCCAATCATTATGCAGTCATGGATGGTCTGTGAGACGTTGGACCCCTGGACACAGACACATGAAACCCACCCTACATCAGAGCTGAACAACCAGGCTGACGGAGACACTTAACTTTGTGTCTCTTTGTAGATGTTTACTTCATTTTCTAATCAGGATATTTCAGAGAGATTTTTTTAATAATCTGAACAGAGGGTCTGTGTGCAACAGGTGTCCTAATCTGGAAAGATCCTTGAGGCAGCTGGTTGGTTTGTGATACTGGACTTTCTAAATAAAGCATAATTTGGGTAAGAGTCACTTGAGTTAGAGGCTCTGGCTCTGTTAGGGGCCCCCTGACCGCTTCAGTTCACTAATCCTTCCATGCCTGAATTACATAAACAAATATGATGGGATGTACCTCCAGCAGCAGATCGTTTGATTCTACCCACCACGTCTGGACCACCTGAGGCGCACTGAAGCTGCTGCACTCAATAAGAAACTCGCTGCTCCATATGAAACACCGAGCCGTGTTGCTCACAAACTGAGTTCCATGTGCGAGCTAAACGAGACGGGGGACGCTGACCTGGAAGTTGAGCAGCGTCACGTCAGGTCCTGCCCTGCTGGCTTTCACATGAGGGTTAGACTGTGAAACAGCCCATCAGCAGCCACATTTCCTGCAGGAAACCATAAAGAGCAAATCTAAAATGAGGCTGAATGAAGATTCTGTTCATGAATCTTTACAAATGATCGAATCTGTATTTGAAGGCTTCAGTTTGTTTGGTGCACCAAGGCACATTTTGTCATTGAGAAACTTCCAGGACTGACAAAGGATTTCCTGATGTCACAGACTCCTCGTCCTAAAATTGCCGTACATTGATTTGTTTTGTATTCTATCACTGAACCCGTGCTTAACCCTGTGCTGTTAAGAACACTACAGAGAAGCGTCAGACTGGTCTCCGGACTCGGCCTGCATCTTTCCACTCAAACGGTTTCGGCTGCCGCCCTGTTATTGGGCCGCAGGCATGACGTACTGGGGTGGACTCCCGACCAGAAGCTGTCTGAGATGTTCCTGCAGGTGACTCGGTGAACGACTGCGACCTGTGAACTTGTGAACATGAGCAGCTGTGGCAGTGCTGTGCTAACCTGTGGACCCTGCGTCCAGCACCCTTCAGCAGTACACTCCCAACAAAATCCAACTGGCTTTCTGCAGCTGTGCAACCAAAGTGAAGCACCATCCACAACCAGCCGAGGCAGAACACGCTGGCTGCCAGGTGTACATCTCAACACCTTCGCTGTTGTTGCATAATTAGATGCCCTTTTTTAACTGCATCTTTTGGGTCGTGAGTTTCTGGTTCCCAATCTGCAAAGGAAAGGCAACACACAGCGGTGGTGTACAGCGTTGTGTCGGGGCGTCAGTGTTCACCATCGGCCCTCGTCACATCTGCAGCAAAGCAGCAATTTATTCACTCTGGATTTTCCTCTGTATGTTGTGCTGTGAGTTTTTTCCTCATGAATGCATTTAGATTTTACATGTTTTTGTTTTTTATTTTTGGTGATGTCTTTATGAGTACATACCAGCTGCTTATGTGTGGGATCGATGGCAAATGATGCAATGCTTCACAACCCCACTGATGTGTGTTGCACTTCACCACCGCAACCACAAATATCGCCGTTCTGGGACGTCAGGGTTGTAAGCATTTGACAGCCTGGGAATGAGACTCACCTCACTTAAAGCCGGGTCACATTTATGCCTGCGATGGTGAAATTTAGGACCAAAGTCAATTTATTTCAGTGGAATCAGAGGATTTACTCACAGGGACAATTCAAGTCATGCAGTGACATGACATGCAAATTTTCACCGCTGACCCACAGCAAACCATGCTGACAGAGCTGATCTTTGAGGGAACAGGACCAAACATCTCCAAACAGAGGAAGCTATCGAGGCTTACTGTCGGTCCATCCACTTTAAATAACCTCCGGGTCAGACTATAACCTGCTTCTCCTCCTGTTAACGACCATACTAATTAGGAGGGCAGCTCAGAGAGCTCCTGACGCTAACTGGTACTAACATCACCAGCATCACCATCGACGTTTTAACAGCTGTCCCTGCGAGAATTCCTTGTTGATGAGGACATATGGATCCACTTTGTTGTTCTGCTTCCTGTTGTGACCAGGCTTTAAATGTAACTTCCTGTATCTAGCTATGGCATCATTAAACACTCCAGCCTCCAGTCACAGCACACGAGCATTTCCTGCCAGCGACAACATTTTGTCTGGAGTACACTGCCTCCCTCACTCTACGTAAGGGCCAACCTCGGGTACTGCAGGGGGGCGGCCAAACTAAGTCTAAATGTTAGCAGGGATCGCAGGAGGCGTAGTGATTATTGACTGCTCACAAACATGGACTGAAGCGGAGGGAGGGTGTGTTGAGGAATGTTACAATAATTAATCTGTTTTTTCTTTTTCTTTAGAGCTTGGGGGCAGCAGGGAGACTAACGACATCGAACGATCAGCAGCACTTCTGAGGTAGCTGAGCGGGCTTATCGGTCAGTCTGGTGGTCTTGGTGCCGGGAGCCGCCGGCGCCTCCACGTCCACGCGCTCTGACATCTTCACACAGATGATGTCCACCAGGCGCTCGAAGACCTGCCGCACGTTGATGTTCTCCTTGGCACTCGCCTCGTAATACTCAAAGCCTGCGGGAAGAACCGGAAGAGTTAAGCATTTTGATACGTATACACGCAGCTTCAGGCAGCCGTGCACAAAGAGCTTCACGAACATCACGATGCAAGCATTTTCTCAGCGGTAAAGTGGTCATTTAAGGAACTAAAACTGACAATAATTTTCTCAGTAATTTTCACAGACCTGATTAGCTGCTTTGTTTGTCAGAGTGTTGGTGGGCATGAAGATAAATCTGATGGTCACTGGATAATTAACAGAATAGAACAGGTTTTAAAAACATACCATTATGTTTACTTTTAAAACTTTTCTCTAATAATTCCTCCCACCTTTTCACACCTCTAAAGTTCTTCAAATTGAGCAATCACTTTTGAACTGGTCCTGATTCAGAGTTGTATTAAGTCTGTGCCACATGTTGATATTGATATTTTTTGGTTTGTAAAGTAACATCGTTGGTCTTACAAAGACTGTTTTCTGACTTAAGTTGGGTGTGGTTTCGTCTGTTTGAGCATCTCAGGGTGTGTTTGCTGCATTCACACTCTGCTTCCCACTTCACAAATAACATTTGTAGGCTGGGATCCACGGGATCCACATGCCTGAATGGCAGGGTGGACAGAAAACTCTCCTCATGTCACTTTGTGCTTACTTTTGCTTATCAAGATGAACGAACACACACAAGTGCCATCACTGTGCAATCCTTCAGCTTCACTCGACTTTACATACGGACATACATATATTACATTACATACATACATACATACGTTTTCTGGAAGGTTTCCCTGAACACCGTCAGCTGTGTGTCAGCAGTGTTCAGAGTCATTACACTGAGTGAAGAAAAAGCTCCAGGCAGCAGAGCTAAAACCAGTACCGTGCATCCTCAGTTCAAACACCTGACTGGCCTTGGGCCATGGCTGTAGCCGTTACAGTATTCAGGTAAACACACCTCAGGCTGAAGTCACTATATGCAACTCTTTCCCACAGAGGAACATTACAAAAACTTGTTCTGCACTGCAAACTTTAAATTGGACAAATGTGAGGAGTCACAGGTTCCATGACTGCTGTTTCCTTCAGTAAATGATTTAGTTTCTTCAGCCTCAGTCTTTAAGGCATCACCACACAACACGAGTCATTATTATCGTACACAGCTGGTAGAATCATTCAGAAATGAGAAGTTAGTACAACAATCACAAAGTTCTCAGCAGGAGCTCATTCAGGTAACATGTTGTCTCACCTAACTGGTCGGCCAGGTGTTTTCCTTTCTCTGGAGGTACGACTCTCTCCTCGTCCATGTCACACTTGTTGCCCACCATGATCACCTGTGCGTTGTCCCAGGAGTACGTCTTTATCTGAGTGGCCCTGAAAGCACATTTTAAATACTTATTTATATTATATTTGAATCCTTCATTTGAAACACGCGCACACACACACACAAACTCCTGCTTCTGAGAGCACACGCACCAGTCCTGGACGGCGTTGAAGGACTCCTCGTTGGTGATGTCATACATGAGGATGAAGCCCATGGCGCCGCGGTAGTAGGCTGTGGTGATGGTGCGGTAACGCTCCTGTCCCGCCGTGTCCTGGAAACGCAGACATTCACACATGTGCTTTACTCAGTAATAAAACTGAAACCTCAGCTTTGTATGTTTGCCACCGCTGGATTCGGACGAGTCTCCCCCTAGAGGCTGCAGTGTAGATTACAGCCAACAACACTGAGATGTCAGACAGAACAAACATTCTGATCATCATCACAGTACAGATCACGCAGTGTCCACAACAAAGCAACCTGGACTCTTGAGTTTGATACTTTGATGCTGTGTCCAAGTGGACATGGATGGAGACAGTAGAATCAGCTGGAAATCCGTTTCTCTGGGCTGCATGTTGGCAAACACGAGGTTCATCTGGTACTTTCACATTTTGCTCTGGAGAAAAGTGTTGGACTGTCGGACACTGTGGCCCACACGCCGACACACCACGCTCGGATGTTATCTGCTATATCCTGCCATCTAATCCAGACTGTGTGACTTGAATGTTTTACTGCATTTGCGGTTTCCATGGAGACACAAGCATCGATAAGACTGCGAGTCAGACCGGCGCCACCATTTTGACCAGGAGCACAAAAAGAAACTTACAAACATGTGAAAACTGATGAGCAGAACATCATGATTCACACACACCTGTTCTCACCTCACAATAACACACAGCGACGTGCTGAACTTCACCTCATCACCATCACCATCAGTCTGTCTGCTCATCAGTCGACTCTCCTGGTCTGTACGCAGTTCATACGTGACAAATCAGCATCGCGTGTACAGCTGCAGATACAAACTGCTCTTTCTGTTCTGAATATCACGCGGTTTGGACTCGAGTCCATCGCCGTCCTCGTTAGCTTCTCTAAACAGGACGAAACGTGTCTGATGACATCACACTCCACGATGGGCTGGATTTACATTAGCAATACGAGAAATGAATTTCACACGACGTCCTGACATTTTTACCAACAACCAACAACCAGACCAACAACTTTCCTAAAACATTTTGTTAATTTCAAACAATTACAAGGAAAACTGTTTTTCTCATTTCATAACTTACAGTTGGGTGTGCAGTAACAAAACATGAACACACACACAAATAAAGTCTAAAACGTATCCACTGTATTTTCAGTACTCTAAAATAAAGGGATATCTGACATCAGTATGCAAACGTTAATAGAACGTAATTACTAACATGACGGATAAGCGTGTTGACACGAGTTTTGTTCAGTGCATCCCTCGAGTCCTGGCCACGTCGGGGAGTCTGGCATTCTGACTGGTGACAAAATGGCAAATGTTTCTTTATTAAATGAAAGTCAGACTTTTATTAATGTGCGCTGGTTGATTCTTCTTCTCGTTCATGCTGGAGAAAATGAGGCATTTTGTCACCAGTATCATCATGTGAAAACTCTTTTCATCTGTTTGCACAGGCACTTCATGACGCACTGAATAAAATCTGTGCTGCTGGAGTGTGAACAGGCTTTAATCTCACACGGAGCAAACGGACTCGCTTCTGCTCAAAGACTCTTAACCGTCTCATCTGAAGCTCCGATCGATCCGCCGGCTCATCGCCGCTCCGCTGCAAGCAACCAGCTGAGCCTCAATGTGACTTTCACGCCCATCCACAACATCTCCAGCATCCTCCACCGTTTCATACAGCACAGCTGGTCTGGGTACAGTCATTCTGCTAAATTTAGCTCCTTTGTGTGTCGCTTCCTCTGCACTCTGCCTGGTTTTCTCCTGCTTTCTCTTCTGAGATATGGTGAGTGTGTGAATGCATTGAGTTAGCTGAGATTTGACGTGGGGTGTGTGTGTGTGTGTGTGTGTGTGTGGCTGAATGTTGAAACAGTCTGGTCACCAGTTCACCAAAGGAGTTGAGGTTGGGTCGAGTTCTTCCACAGCAAACAGAACCAGAAAACAAATGCAAACTGGGGAAACGCTGTTGTCTCAGATACTGTTTCATAATGGACCATTAAGATTTCCCTTCACGGGAACAAAGAGGCCCAAACCAGGAATAACAGACCCGGTGGTGCACTAATGTATTTGAACAGGGTGGAGCGATTCAAACAACTGAACATCTTATCTCACTGGTGAAGCTGGTAGGATGTATTCCAATATCATCCTTCAGCTTTTTATTTACAGCTAATGTTGTTTTAAAATATACTAACTGATCATCGGTCAAAAGTTAAACAGTGAGCACAGATCTGTTTGAGCTGTAGCAACATTCGTAGGAAACGATCTATAAAAAAGGCATCAGACAGCTATAAAGAAATCAACGATTTTCAGTGGGGTTCCATTATTACAGAAAGCACAAAAACCCATTTTATCATAATCCAAACATACGCCCTCGAATGCCACCCAGTAAGTCCAGCGTCAGTGAAGGTGTTCTGTCCCTGTCTTTCCCAACGCCTCATTATCACAACAATAAAACAAAGACCGTTTTGTTGACACGCAACAATTACTCTCAAAAGGCTTTGATAGCATGTCTGCAGCTAAGCTACAGGCATGCTCGCATGCTAAAATGCTAAGATGATTAATTCATTTTCATGTGTGTCTCTGTGTGTGTGTTTCTATTTTTACTAGTGCTTTACTGTGCTTTCAGTTTGAATCAATTGGCTTTTATTAGCTCTACTTATGGCACCCCCCACCCCCAATGACACACACACACCCCTCCTCCTCACCCCTCCAGGTTCTTCTGTCCCCTGCCGGGTCTCAACCTCTTTGCCCCAAGAGGTCTCTTTAATTGCCACTGAAGACAGCACTGTTAGCGTGTGTGCGTGTGTGTGTGCGTGTGGCAGTGAGAGAGTGACTGAGCGTGAAGAGCTGCTGCCATGGCAACAACATCACCACCAATGATACAAGCTGAAGCCCAGAAGTCTGTGTGTCTTTTATTTTCCTCTTAGCAGCTTGTTGTTGACTGAGAGCAGAACATCACGTTACCCCTCATCCCTCTGCTCCTGGAGACTGCATGTTACTGCCAGTTACTGCGTGTTACTGCCAGTTACTGCGTGTTACTGCGTGTTACTGCGTGTTACTGCGTGTTGCTGCGTGTTACTGCCAGTTACTGCATGTTACTGCATGTTACTGCCAGTTACTGCGTGTTACTGCCTGTTACTGCCAGTTACTGCATGTTACTGCGTGTTACTGCCAGTTACTGCATGTTACTGCGTGTTACTGCCAGTTACTGCCAGTTACTGCCAGTTACTGCATGTTACTGCATGTTACTGCCAGTTACTGCGTGTTACTGCCTGTTACGACCTGTTACTGCCAGTTACTGCCTGTTACTGCCAGTTACTGCGTGTTACTGCCTGTTACGACCTGTTACGACCTGTTACTCCCAGTTACTGCGTGTTACTGCCTGTTACTGCCAGTTACTGCGTGTTACTGCCAGTTACTGCATGTTACTGCATGTTACTGCCTGTTACTGCCAGTTACTGCCAGTTACTGCATGTTACTGCCAGTTACTGCGTGTTACTGCCAGTTACTGCATGTTACTGCCAGTTACTGCGTGTTACTGCCTGTTACTGCCAGTTACTGCGTGTTACTGCCAGTTACTGCCAGTTACTGCATGTTACTGCATGTTACTGCCTGTTACTGCCTGTTACTGCCAGTTACTGCCTGTTACTGCCAGTTACTGCCAGTTACTGCATGTTACTGCCAGTTACTGCGTGTTACTGCCAGTTACTGCATGTTACTGCATGTTACTGCATGTTACTGCATGTTACTGCCTGTTACTGCCAGTTACTGCATGTTACTGCATGTTACTACATGCAGTAACAGTTACAGCTTTTATAAAAAGCTGTAACACACTCTGCAGTTTACTGCAGTAAACGGAGATTTTGGGCACAACTGCTTCACCTGCCAGGTGTAAAGCTGCATGTCTAAGAAGCAAACATAACATCTGTGCTCACCCAGATCTGCAGCTTGATCCTCTTGTCATTGCGATACACCGTCTTCACCTTGAAGTCGATGCCCACGGTGCTGACAAAAGAGTTGCTGAAGGAGTCGTCGGCGTAGCGAAACAGGAAGGACGTTTTCCCGACGCTGCTGTTACCGATGATCAGCAGTTTGAACATGTAGTCAAAGTTCTGGTCGGAGCCGTCCCGCTGGCCGAAACGCTGGTCTGCCTTCGCCATCTGGAGGTTTGATTTGAAAACAATCAGCAATCAGCATCATGAGATTTCTTCTGAACAAGGGCAACACACCCACTGGGAACATGGAGGACATGTCCAACTCATGTTTGACAATCATGTCCTTTGTCCTCCCCACATTATACAGTGTTATATACACATTATATATAGTTTGGCTGACAAGCCTCCACTTCCTCCCACTCTACAAAAGTGAAGAAAAAACATCCTGGATATGAACTCTGAAACTCAAATCTGATAAATTTGATGTGTACTTTGAAATTTTAGTTTGGGGCATCTGCTAACGCGAGGGGAGGGGTATACGAGCTGTACTGCAGCCAGCCACCAGGGGGCGTCCAGCTGTTTGGGCTTCACTTTAGTGGAGCTCTCATGTCGTTCATTTTATATACAGTCAATGACTGCAACCACAATTCTAATGGATAACATTTGTTGCGTTCCATACTCCTCCCTGTCTCTCATTTCCTGTCTGCGTGTTCACCATCACTGTCCATCGCATTTCTAACTGCCTGGTTGGAACTATGAAAGGCGCAGTGACCAGTCAGTTATTTCCTGGATAATTATAACACAGCAAATATTACTTTTCACAACTTCTAAACTTCTGAAACCAAACTGACACTCTTGTATGTAAAACATCTCTGAGGATGACAATGACCTGCTGTAATCCCAAAATGTTAACAGAGATTTCCATTCAGCAGGAGAAAGTGACTTTCGCATGGCTTTCTCTGGATTATCACACTTCATGACCCATAATGAGTCTCATGTCTAACTGTTTGGTTTTATATCTCACATTATTTTCCTCCTGTGTCTACAACATCTTGCAGCAATGAGACCATTTTGAAACGTGCGGGATGAGCCGAAAATGGTACAAATCCGCTGCTTTTTGTTCCTGGAAACCAGACTTTCTGAACTTTTCGCCCAGCTGTGATGAAGAGCTGCAGCCAAACATGATTCAGCTCAAGCAGCCACCAAACCCACAGTGTGTTAGACAGAGACACAATGCAAACAAACATTTCCTGTTAGACTTCACCTGTCGAGCCACACGAAGTCAAATAAAAGCCTGAGCTGCCTCTGTGGGAGAGCTTGCTGCCGGGTCGGTGTGGTGTTTGGGAGTTGCGAGCTGAAGGACTGAGAGCAGCAGATGTCGAAGTCAGAGCTAAAGATCATGCTGCGTTCAGCCTTGTGTGGATGGTTGTGTCGGTGGAGACTCATGGTCTGGGGGAGGAAAAGATGACTACGAAATACACGTGAAATGATGATTGTCACTGCGGGGGACGCTGCACTGGCATTTAAAATCTGCGCTTCTTTGTCAAGAGATTAATCATGTGTTTCATTTGAGGCCCTTTGGTGGAAAATAACCAAATTTCTACTGTACGTCAGGAGCGAATTTGGAGAATTTCCCAGCCATTCACTACAGTCGGTTACTGCTCTCAGACTGAATAAAGTCTGCTGCAGATCAGATGTTTCTGTGCACACCTTGTCATGTTATGTGTTGTTTATGAGACAGATCTGGGTTACAGTCCCACAAATAAGGACTATTGTCTCCATCTCTGCAGCTCTACTGAGCCTTTTAGCCTCTTTAGATTTCCTGGTTGCTTCAGTGTCTGTGCTGTCCTCTGTTAAAGCCTCAGTGCGAGACAGCAGACTCATCAGGTGACACGAACACAAATCCACCTGAGCCATGTTGTTGCTCTGTGCCTGCTGGATGAGTGAGAAAGGCCACTGTTTGTGTGGCGATAATAATTTAGCATCTGTCCGTCTTTCACAAACACTTCAGCACATCTGAACAAAGTAAGTTAAATTACAATATTAACCCTATATTAACCCTACCTGAAAACACTGCATTACTAAATAATGTATGCTATGGTATTGTTATAAAGTATGAAAGAGAGCTAGAGTTAGCTAACTGATGCTAACATACGAATGAAATGGAACTCAATTGCATTCAGTTAATTGGAACTGGACACTTTGAGATGCTAGTGCTAAGTACAACACGTTAACATGCTAACCCGCTAAAACTAAAAGTTGAATATGGTTAACATTATTAGCATGTTAGCATTGCAGTTGTGAGCAGATCATACTGATAGCAATTAGCTAACACCACTGTGTCTGTTAGGCTAGCCTGACCGAGAGCTTTTGTTGATTAAAGCTTCTTGCAGAGATAAAATCGTGTCATCAAAACATTTTAAATTATGGTAATGAATCATCCCCAGCACCAGTAAAAACTACGGCAGCCCGTGCAGGCCTGTGGAGACATAATGAAGAGCAGAGATATTCTACCTCCACTGAGGGCCATGAACCCACAACCAGGCAGGATCAACACGGAAGACTGAGGAGAAACGTCCGCACAGCAGGAATAACGGGCCTTCGTGAATACAATAATATGTGAGATTTAAAATATGAGCAAGCACCGTGGAAATCCATAAACGGAGACACTGTAGGAATTTAGTCTGATTGTGTCTCACACTCCTGCGGGGAGGAGAAACATGACGGACAGACCACAGCAGAGCCTCGGCCTGCGAGGTGGTCATGGCCCGGAACACAGGAGCACCTCAGGACCCACCGTACTGTACGGCGGGGTCCATATGGTGGACTCACTGACATCACTGATCGAGCTTTTCTCCAGTGTGAGGAGCGCAGTGGGGGCTGCAGATACGAGAGGAGATCAGAAAAACATATTTAATGAAACAGGCTCTACATTTAATCTACATTTAAGATGATTATGGGATGAACTGTTGGTCCAGTGGCGCACCGGCTCAGGTGTGATCGATGTTTCTGGATATGTGTGTGTGTGTGTGTGTGTGTGTGTGTGTTCGTTACGGCGCTGCTGAACGGTGTTGTGTCGCCGCCGGTCGTCGTGTTTTCTGTCTGTCTTACCTCTGCTGGGCGGATGCGATGCTCTCTCTCTGCTCTGCACCTGATGGAGACAGCCCGCTCGGTGTCCGCGCTCACAGTAAATAACAATAAACCCCCCAAATGTGTCCAAACGGAGCAGCACCAACGATAAGATCCGCTCCACCAAACGTCTGTTCAGGAAATGCGGCGTCGTTTGCAGTGAGCACAGTGGAAAAGAGGTGAAGCTGCCTGTGAAGCGTCGCCTCGTCCCGCGGCGCCGCACGCAGCCTTTACGCACGGCTCTACGCTGACATCCTGCGTTAATTCAAGGTGGAGCGAAGCGATATGGGAATATTTGCTAAGGCGTCTGCTGCCTGTCACCTCCTCCCCCTAAAAATAACCACCGCCGGCTTCTCTGTGAATGAACTGCGCTTTGGTTTTTGTTTTTTCTGGCTGCTCCTCCGCCCTATCAGGCGGCGCAGTCCCGCAGACGCGCAGCGGCAGGAGCGGCTGTCGTCTGCTCGCGATGACTCATGACTGAAGCAGCGAGGCGAAAAGCAGGAAAAATGTGCCTGTTTGTGCTGCGACAACAACCATATGAACACACACACACACACACAGGTGTGTCTGCAGGGTCGCTTCACATTCATCACCTGCACAGCATCAGTTCTGCGTTTTAATGTTGCAGCATCGATCCTGCTCAGATGTGATTAGAGCGGAAAACCTGATTGATCAGCCAGGCTCTGGTGATTATTTAACTGTCATGAACACACGGCTCTTCTGTTACACGCAGGGCGGCTTCCTTATGATTGGGCTACAAAAGAATCACAGCTTATTGAAGAGTTCTGGGGCTGTTTCCTCTCTGACAACCTGCTCGGCACGTGGTCGAGGGTCCCTGACACAGCTGGGCTCACAGGAGCTCACCTGAGGGAACACCTGGTCAGAGGCTGAATCCGTCTAAAAGCTGAAAGTCCCCTGCAGAAGCTGAGTCGAAGCCTCCTGACGGCTGAAGCTTGAAGCGACGCGTCATGTGCGGGTCGGATCAGCTGTTGTTGGAGATAACTGGGCTTTTCACTGTCTTGGATGACATTAGCTTAGCATTAGTATTAGCCTGCGTGCAGCCCCTGACTGTGTCTGAATGTCCCAACCAACCAGCTGAGCCGATTGCAGTCAGACTTCGCTTGTTGCCAACATCAGTCGACATCCAAATCAGTATTGGATTGCTTTCGTTTGTTTCCTCAGAGGAAGGAGACACTGTGAGACGGGGACTGAGGTGGGACAGTGGCTAACGTCTCCCCCGTCCTCCTCTCTCATTCAGATCATAATTACAGCAAAGCTTAGGAGCAAACAATGACTGCAGGTTTGAGGAAAAAGTTGAGGAGAACTTTTAGTGACTGAATGGTTTTCTCTGACTGTCTGTCCCACATGGACACTTCACACTGTCTCACCTTCTGTCCTGCCCACTGTGTGCAGTGCTGATGGACTGATGTACCAGATGTTATGAGCAGGTTCTGCTGGTGTTTCTTCTTTGGATAAGACAGATTAGATGCTCCCCCTGCTGTTTGTCATTAACGTTCCTTTTGACATTTATTTATCTGTTTTATTTGCTCCAACACTGCGCTGATAATCACCCAGTTTGTTCATTTCAGTCCAGTTAACCAGGCTGGGTAAACACAGCTTCTCCAGCTGCTCTCGGGTCTGCCAGCTGCCTCCTCCTCTGAAGCATCGCTGCTGTTACACATTCAGTTCTGAAGCTGTTTATCCGACTTCAGATCTTCACTTGTTGTGGAGTAATATTCAGCAGCTTGTAGCGCTCTTTGATTTGTGATTTTGTTGTCGCGTCCTGGGAGAAATGCTGCATCGGACTCCAGTCTGCACGAGTTGCAGGCTCATCTTGACGGACAGGAAGCCCAGGCAGCACAGGCGAGTGTCTCTCTCTAATCTAACTGGATTTAGGTTGTATTATGTGATGGATAAGGTCTGTGCTGACCACACCACACCACCTGTGAAGCCTCCAGGATCACGGACACGCAGCAACATGTCTGCTTTACATTAGATGCAATCCCCCATTTACTGTGAGAACATAATTAACAGCGTTTTGTCACCGTGAATTTAATTTGTGGGTAATTACAGGAACAGAATATATAATGCTGGGGCTAAATAAAACATACGTGCTACTTCTGGTCCTCAGAGGACGGCGTCTTTCCTGCTTGTCCCTGTCTGTGTCCGTCCCCATGTCTCCATCGGTCTGATCATGTGTGCTTTCTGCATCTTCTTCACCGTCCTCCTCAAAGTCTGGTCCAAAGTCATCCTCATCCGTCTCGTCATCTAACAGCTCTGAATCTGAATGTCCCTCAGCTGTCTTGTAAAGAATCCTCTCTGCTTCAGCGTCCCACAGCAGTGTGGCGTCATTAAGGACATTAAGATGGTCTTGGTATCCACTGCTGACATTCATAACAGGACAAAATACAAACAATTTATCTGCTTTCAGAACTAAATATATCATTCCCAACATTCTAATGAACAAGAACACATATGATAAAAAGTAACAGATAAAACATGTGCCTTGCTTGTCTTCTTTCTGTAAAATGTGCTTGCTGTGAAAGAAACAGAAAGTTTGCCAAGAATCTGGCCTAACAAAAGCCACACGAGTGGACAGTCCAGGATGTCCAGCAGAGACGGACTGCGTCACAGTGGGTGGTGCAGTCGTGTACATCACACTGCAGGTGCTGAATGTTATACTAACCTGTGCTGTCATATTCACTCATGCAGATATGCATATTCAATGGGGATCAATAAAGTCTTACTAACGTAATAATAAGATTTATTGACTGATTGATATTAACCTGAATATGCAAATGAATTAACGTTACGAGTAAAAGAGTGAAAGAGTCACCCTGCGCGCCTGCTGCAGTTTTTCCTGGACCCACTTGTGTCCTCAGAGCTTATGTGAGTTAGTTCCTGTTAATGAGACGAGGTTTCTACACTCTAAAAAAAATACACTGGCTCAACTTAAAAAACTGTTGTAACAATTTATCTTTTTAAGTAATTCCAACTAAGCCATTATTGAGTATTTCCCATGAGACTTTCATAGTTGGACTAACTCAGTTAGTTTATTACAACCAACATGATTTGTTTTGTTCACTACAAGCTTAATTATGTTGAACCAACTCAATTTTTATATAAAAGTTTTAGTGTTAATAAGTGATCAAATTATTCTTAAGTTGCTACAATTGCTTTATTTTACTTTCACTACTTTACCTCAATTTTATTGAGTATTAGTAACTAATATCACTTAAGTCAGTTAAGAGTAAATTAGACACGGCAATTCCAGTTTTACTGTCAAAATGTACAGTGGTATGAAAAAGTTTGGGCACCCCTGATCATTTTCAGGATTTTCCTTTATAAATCATTGGTTGTTCGGATCAGCAATTTCAGTTAAATATATCATATAGCAGACAAACACAGTGATATTTCAGAAGTGAAATGAAGTTTATAGGATTAACAGAAAGTGTGCAACAATTACTTAAACAACATTAGGCAGGTGCATAAATTTGGGCACCCTTGTTGTTTTATTGATTTGAGTACCTTTAGCACTAATTATTGGAACACAAAGTTTGTTTGGTAAGCTCATTGACCCTTGACCTACATACACAGGTGAATCCGATCATGAGAAAGGGTATTTCAGGTGGCCAGTAGCAAGTTGTTCTCCCTTTTGCATCTTCTCTGAGGTGTGGCAACATGGGAGCCTCAAAACAACTCTCAAATGACCTGAAAACAAAGATTGTCCAACATCATGGTTTAGGGGAAGGATACAAAAAGCTGGCTCAGAGATTTAAGCTGTCAGTTTCCACTGTGAGGAACATAGTGAGGAAATGGAAGACCACAGGCACAGTCCTAGTTAAGGCCCGGAGTGGCAGACCAAGAAAAATCTCTGATAAGCAGAGGCGAGGAATGGTGAGAACGGTCAAACTCAACCCACAGACCAGCTCCAAAGACCTACAACATGATCTTGCTGCAGATGGTGTCACTGTGCATCGTTCAACTATTCAGCGCACTTTGCACAAGGAGATGCTGTATGGGAGAGTAATGCGGCGGAAGCCTTTTCTACGCACATGCCACAAACAGAGTCGCTTGAGGTATGCTAAAGCACATTTGGACAAGCCAGCTTCCTTTTGGAATAAGGTGCTGTGGACTGATGAATGTGAAATTGAGTTATTTGGACATAACAAGGGGCGGTATGCATGGCGGAAGAAGAACACAGCATTCCAAGACAAACACTTGCTACCCACAGTAAAATTTGGTGGTGGTTCCATCATGCTGTGGGGCTGTGTGGCCAGTGCAGGTACTGGCAATCTTGTAAAAGTTGAAGGTCGCATGGATTCCAGTCAGTATCAGCAGATTCTTGCCAACAATGTTCAAGAATCAGTGACAAAGTTGAAGTTGCGCCGGGGCTGGATACTTCAACAAGACAACGACCCCAAACACTGCTCAAACTCTACAAAGGCATTCATGCAGAGGAACAACTACAACGTTCTGGAATGGCCATCTCAGTCCCCAGACCTGAACATTATTGAAAATCTGTGGTGTGATTTAAAGCGGGCTGTCCATGCTCGGAAACCATCAAACCTGACTGAACTGGAGATTTTTTGTAAAGAAGAATGGTCAAAAATACCTTCAACCAGACTCCAGACCCTCATTGGAAGCTATAGGAAGCGTTTAGAGGCTGTTATTTCTGCAAAAGGAGGATCTACGAAATATTGATGTCATTGTTCTGTTGTGGTGCCCAAATTTATGCACCTGCCTAATGTTGTTTAAGTAATTATTGCACACTTTCTGTTAATCCTATAAACTTCATTTCACTTCTGAAATATCACTGTGTTTGTCTGCTATATGATATATTTAACTGAAATTGCTGATCCGAACAACCAATGATTTATAAAGGAAAATCCTGAAAATGATCAGGGGTGCCCAAACTTTTTCATACCACTGTATTTATTGTAATCAACTTATATCAACAACAATTTTTGTTGCAATCGACCAGCAATATCAGGTGAAGGACATGGTTGCAGATGCAGTAAATGCTAAAGCCCTGCCTAAATACCCTGTTTCAGAGCGAAATAGGTAAGCACAGTAACAACTTGAAGAATAAAAACCATCTGATCAACATTTACTCAATTCACCTTGTGAAAAATATACTTATAGTATAATGTACTACTTGAAATGTAAACAGTGTGATGAACTGGCACATTTTACAAACCATTTTTATCAACTAATTCTTCACCTTTCATCCTCATAACATTAACTTTTACTGAACTTCAAGTGTAAACTTAAATTGTACTTCAAGTACTTTAAATATACTTAAATACATGTACTGAAAAAAGTGTATACAGCAAAAACTTTACAAACGTACAAACACAATGTATAAACATAAATGCAACATTTCCTGCTCAATTAGTGGACAGTTGTCACATTTTTTGAGACATTACCTTCAGACCATCTGGCTCAAGGAAGACCTTTTGAAACACTTCAAAAGTGTTTTTAAGTTCCTTCGGGTAGCTGAGATGGAGCGAGAAGATCAGCCCCATGAGCAAGGCACAGGCTCTGGGTACGTCCACGTCTTCCAGGACTTCTGTTCCCGCGATCACAATCCGTGCGCTGGGTGGATCAGGTGTTCTACTTCTGGTTAGAATGATCTTCAGCACTTCATTGGTGAGATCCCGTCAGCCTAGCACAAACAGGTCCGAATCAATGCCAGAATCAAAAACACGAGCATTAATTAAAAACAAGACTAATACAAAGTATAGTGTTTCTGTGTTAGATTTACCTACCAACTGCTCTTTAAAGAGATTCTCCTCCTTCTCTCCGAGGTACACCACGACCAGTTAGAAGAAAGAAAGAAGAAGAAGAAAAAATACAGTTAGAATTAAATCATACCAGAAATGCTTATGTGATCAAAATAACCCCTATCCACTTGGCTATACATATGTGTGTGTGTGTGTGTGTGTATAAATATAAATATAAAAAAGTTGAATATTCAACAATAGACTGTATACGCAGGCTCCACCTTGGTCACGTGCAGCGATTAGCCTAATCGTGCATTATTTTTTTCTTTACTGTATTGTTTACAGATTAATCACATGCTTTAACTTTACCAATGCTAGTTTAAACATCAACATACATCCATTTAAAACCGAAACATATAACATATAAACATATAACCTACAACTGTTCAAGGTTTAACGTTTCCATTGTTATGCACGTCAAACGACGCACATGCAGCCTGTTTTAAATTAACTTCTAAACTCGGTTATATTTAATGTAATTTGGCTGACACTGTAACACCAAAACCAAACATTAAAAAGACTAAGTTACATCAGCTAAGTCCGCATAGAGCCTCCTGTGCCGCACAAACCATGTTTCCACTGCAAGATCCTCTTTAACATTTGCGGCTAACAGCTAACAAGTTAGAGCTTTTCTGTTCGAATTAACGAGTCGTTATTAGCGTTAGCGGCTAACGGCTAGTGGTTTTCCACAACACATTCCTCACCAATACCAGCTGATATATGTGTCTGCAAACACGAGGGCTGAAGATTGATGCCCACAGCAGTTCTGGGCCAAACTGTTGCTGCTGGTGCAGTCTGGCAGCATAAAATGGCCGTCGCTTTCTCTGCTTTAAAGCATGGACACATGAAAGGAAGCTGCACTAACTTAATATTATAATACAATATTAAGATTCACTAACTTAATACTTTTCCTTGTTAAGTGAAGGCAGAAATTCTTATCCTACATATTTCTGAGTTAAGACATCTTTCCTTATTTTTAATTTTAATCAACTTCTTGTAATAAGTTATCAACTTAATAAAACAATGGGCATGTAACAAATTGTATTTTTTATGCTGAAAAAGCTCATGTGTTTAAGTCATGCTAACTAACCTCCTGAATCATTTTTTACAGTGTATCCCCGTCCTGGGCCGGCCCGCCACCAGATGACGGCGAGGGGGGCGGAGACCTGTGATCAAAACCAGGGCGCTCACACGGACCACCTTCAGATCCTGCGGGGCTGTCGCGGAGGACTAGAGACAGTGAAGGATCGAGTCTACGGCCGACCAACATGAACCTGATCCAGACCTTCTGGCTGGGTTTTAGTTTCCTCTCTACAACCAGTAAGTTTATCGACAAATTCTTTTCGTTCGTTCACCTTTCAGAACCAAAGGCTCCGGACCGAACTGGGTCCTGGTTCTCTGTGGTTCCGTTCATGCGTGTCAGGACTGAGCGGGTTACCGGCTGGACGGTCGCTGCTTCAGGATCTCACACGTCGCCTTCCGACAGGACGTCGGTTGGCACGCGCGGGGCACGCGATGGCGCGTTGATCGGCTACAGGCATAAAACACAAATCTGAAAAATAAAGCGAACAAAGTTTGATGAGGTTACAGGCACGTGCGCAGGTGTAAAGGCTTCAGGATCAGACATTTTCACACGTTAATCAGCCTGAACGAGCCGTCAAAGGGCGTGACGGCTGAGCCCAAAGGTGTGAACGGGCACCAGTGATTCTCAGAAAGGGGGGCGACGGTGGGACTTTCCGTCCGACCAGGACACGGACCAGGAGAGCAACATTGTAGACTGAGAGAAAACACCCTAACTCACACACACACACACACACACACAAACAGGAAGCATCATATCAGTAACACGTAAAGCTGAAACGTGCAGGCTTTTCGGATAAATCCTCAGTGTGTGTGTGTGTGTGTGTGTGTGTGTGTGTGTGTGTGTGTTGGACGTTCGCGTACGTTTGAGCGTTTTTAAGATCTGTCTCTTGTGAGTCTCCTAACGCGTGTCCTCCGGCTGAACCAGAGTTCACAGTGAACCAGTTCGCGGCTGTGAAGAACCACAGTAAATCTCTGACCAACCAAAACTCGTCTCCGCGCGGCTCGTGCTATCCGGGCCAGGCTGGTTAACCTCAGCTCACTTCATGTTTGATCAGTGGAAGCAGATCGCTTACTCTGGCACATTCCTGACTCCATAAACAAAATGCCTGTTTTTATTTTATTGTGCTGTTGTGGTTGCATTAATGCGCTGCACACTTGAACTGAGTGTGTGTGTGTGTGTGTTCAGCTGCTTCACACAACATGAATAATGTGTGAGGGGAGTGGAGGCGGGTTGTGGAGGAGGGAACCACCGGAGCTGCTGTGGTTACAGACTGACTGGCCTGTGACGTGTTTTTGTGTTTGTTTGGTTCATTTTCAGCTGCTGCTTCTGAGCTTCTGGCAGATCTGAACTGCAGCGTCACAAAGCAGCCTGACGGTTCATTCCTGTATCGGCTGTCCCGGCCGCCGGCTTCAGCCCGCTGTGAGACGGGCTGGGAGGACCACAATGTGAGTGTGACCGGCTACAGGATGTTTCTGGTGCCACACTCGGGAGATCACCGAGTCAGACCGAGATCCAACGGTTCACACGTGTTGTCGCTCTTCTTGTGCTGCTAGCTTGTTGTCCTTTTATTCAGAAGGACAGTCAGGGTTCAGTGAACATAACAGCAGAGAGAGAAGCTCAGAGGGGCGGCAGCTCGCCGGCTGTCAGCAGTCGCCATAGAAGAAGAAGAAGAAGAAGGATCACTTTATTGACAGTATATATATTTTTACACACACACACTGAATTCGTCTTCTGCATTTATCCCATCCTTAGTTGAACACACACATGCAACACCCGGCAAATTACATGCAGTGAAACACACACAGGAGCAGTGGGCAGCATCAAGCGCCCGGGGAGCATATTGGGGGGTTAAGTGCCTTGCTCAAGGGCACATCAGCCGGCTAATGGAGGGGGGAGCATTTTTTTCACATTAATCACTCCACCACGTGGTCCAAATATTTCCTGCCCGTCCGGTGGGGGAATCGAACCAGTGACCCTCTGATCACAAGCCGCTTCTCCAACCTCTAGGCCACGGCTGCCCCAGCGTCAAGAGCCTGTGGTGGGATCAGGTCTGAGGACTGGTGGTTCGTCAGGGGGCTGCTGAGTCAGGGCTGTGATGCCGTGAACCTCCCTGTAACTCCTCTTATCCTCCTCCTGATCCAACATGATGATCACGATCACATCTGTCTGTGTTACTTTCCAGAAAACTGCCTTCAGCCATGGTTCCTTCTCACACCCGGACCTCGTCCAGAATTGGACCAGCCAGTCCATCAGCGTGAAGGCTTGCCAGGACTACATGCACTACACAGAGAGCTGCTTGGAGGTAAAAAGCCGGTTTCCTGTCCATTCAGTCCCACATCAGAGTGCACAGAACAGAGTCAGCTTCAGGCACGAATGTGGGCGTCTGCCAGGGGGTTCCTCACCCTTCAAGTCAAAATATTGTCTGTCTTCGTTAAAGCAAGACAACTGAATTCAGAACAAACATTTTTGTCCACCGGTGAGCCCCAACCTAAACTAATCAGTATCACCAGGCCAGGTGACATACAGGTGAGCAACAGGAGAGCTAAGA
This sequence comes from Scatophagus argus, assembly GCF_020382885.2. NCBI lineage: Eukaryota > Metazoa > Chordata > Actinopteri > Scatophagidae > Scatophagus > Scatophagus argus. The sequence continues at coordinate 555,995 of NC_058498.1, read as the reverse complement.
GGACTGAACACACTCACATCAGATGTGAAAATAGCAGCGCACGACTTGGCTTCTGTAAGTCTGTCCTCTCTGGGTGTCCTGAACATGTCCTGAACATGTCCTGAACATGTCCTGACATGTTCAGGACATGTTCAGCTGTGAAAGCTGCACTTCCTGTATGTGAACGACTGTGTCTTTATGTAAGTCAAGCCTGACAAACCTTTGAAAAGTCCTGACTTCTAACCAGTGAAGGGGTTACCTTGCTGACCGTGTTTGCTCCTGCCTCACTCTGCTCTGTGCATCTCCTTCCTGTAGGGCTTCCAGGAGGCCCATTGCAGAGGTGAGTTTGAACGCACCCTTCAAACCAAAACATGATGAGAAAACTGTCTTCTCACCTGACTCAGCGCTCATCTGTTCCTGTGTTGTCTAGTGAACTGCAGCCTTCTCATGGTGGAAGATCATCAGCCACACACTGGTGAGCTGCATGTTTCCTGTACACTGCGGTTTTTAGCGAGCTAAACTCCTCCTCACTTACCACCGGTCTGAGTCGGCAAAACCCCCGACGTCACCCTCCTCTCAGTTGCTGCCGTGATTCGCGGTAAAGCAGAGTTTTACCAGCAGGTTCATTTCACTCTCACTTAAAGTCAGCACACGGGATGCAGCACGCTGTGGTTCTCTGTACGGTAAGGTCACACCCATAGCTTGTAATGTTTCCTGAGATATCTACTCATATCTCCCCCTCAGGGGAGGGAGGTGGTGAGAAACCACACGTGTTTCTTCTCAGATGAAACCACACAGGTTTTCTGAAAAGTTCCTGGTGAGCACTTCCTGTCTGACGGTAGAGTCAGCTGGAGGGGGAGCAACAAACCAGCAACAAACCATCCAATAGCCGTTGAGCTATGTGAGTCGGGACCAGTGGCGACCGGTGCTGAAATTGATTGGGTGGACTAACAAATAAATTATAGTGTAAAAGTAACATTCTCATTCTCTCTCTCTCTCTCTCTCTCTCTCAGTATATTTACAATATATTTGCACACATATATTTATATACTTGCACAAATTTTTTCTTCATAGGACATTGAAGAAAATGGATTATTAAGAAGATGATCCACCTCATTCATGTTAGCGCCCGCCATTTTACGTCTTTTTTCTTCTTCTTCTTCTTCTTCTTCTTCTTCTTCTTCTTACAGTGTTGGGCTAAATGAAATCAGCCCAAATGACAAGTAAATCACGGGGCGTGAAACAACACCTGCCAATCATTTAACTGGCGCCAGCTCGCTGCTGATTGGTCAGAACCGATCGGCCTGTGGGCTACATGAAGTGAGCCCAAACGGTCAGTAAATGAAGAGGCGGAACACGATAGCCGTCGATCATTTACACCCGGAAAATAAGAGCAGATTTGCATAAAAATAGCCCATTTAGAGATATCCTGTGTTATTCTTTTAACTATTTGGTGCTGTTGCCACTTTAGGTTTCACTGAAACCAAACCTTAAACGTATAACAAGACACACGGCTCAGCCCCACTAGCCCGTTTAGACCAGCCGTCAGCGGTCGGGACCGAAGCGGTGGGTCAGTCGACAGATGACTTTGTCATCCACAGAAGCACGTTGCTAACATGGCCGAAGACTTCAGCGACTCAGTGGCAGCGATGTGACCTGTTTCCTCTCGTCTTCGTCTCCTTCCAGTGAACTCCACCTTGACGTGCGTCTTCGGGAGCTGGTGTCCGGACCAGCTGACGGTGGGGCTCGGGACCGGCTTCCTTCTGATTGTGGCTGTCGTCATCATTGGCCTGAAATTCAGGAAATTCTTCAAATGCAGGAGAGGAGAATCTGCAAATGAAGAAACGTCATACACTCCAGTACGCAAACTGATGAAGACGGCGACAGACCGAGAGGAGACGGTCTAAGTCTCAACAAAACCTCCAGAAGTCTTCAGGATTTGGACGTTGGACAACACCTGGGTGCTATTAAAACTAAATTATAGTGTATAGATATACTTTATTGATCCCAAGCTGGGAAATTACAGTATAGCATAGTATAATATTATACCAAGCAAAGCATTATTTATTGATATGAATTAATTAGAGCATTCACAATAAGCACTTAAACTCAGCATAAGGTGTGTAGCCAGAACCATTTTATCACACAAATCATAATAATAATAATAATACTTATAATAATGATAACTACAATAATTTCTCAATAGCAGAATAAAATAGAAATTACCAACAAGAAAAGTGACACTTTACCCTGTCTAGAGCCAGCGTTTGGTTTGTCCATTCCAGGCCTCTGTAGAAACATGGTGGAGCTGCTTCCTCTGGAGATATAAAAGGGTCATTCTGAGGTAACAAAAACGCAAGCACTTGTAGTTTCAGGTGATTATACACTTGAATATAAATATTCACTCCAAATCCTACACACTGGACGTTTAAACAGAAATGTGTATAATGAGATATCTTACAATATTGTTGTATTTTCATATAGAGACAGGAAGCGGAAAATAAGTTTAATATGCGTATGAATATAAAACAAACATGTATGTATAATACTTTAGTATGGTTTGGTTTATATAAAGGCTGGTTTTAAGCTTGTTTGTAGAAGTTGTTGCAAAGTCCAGGAGAGCAGAGTTCACGAGAAAGGTTTGAAAAAGAAAAGAATTTTCCGTTTTAAACGATCCCCTTGAAAGCTGACATCAGTATGCAGACTGGGAGGGGACTGACCGACCGTCAGCTTCTCTTGCACCTCAGCTGTTTGAACGGCGAGTGAAGCGACTCCATCCGTTTCACGAGGGGATCAAAACCAGCGTGGCCGGACAGTACTGAGCCCTTTTGGATCAGTTTCAGTCACATATTACAGCAGTTTGATGGTTTCAAAGCAGCACCTCCGCTATCCAGAGAAACAACTAGAACGTAAAGGGAATCAGACTGTGCTTCTGATTGGATACTGGATTCAGATTTGACCCAAGACTGCAGCACGATGGTTGGTCCTACACGGTCAGCCTGAGGTCTGCTCTGTGCATCAGGCCCAAATGTCACCAGCTTCTGAGTATCTGGAGGTCAAAGGTCAGAGGCCACCAACAGAAACGCTGGAATAAATGATCCCGTGAGCAATAACAACAGATCCACGGTCGACAGAGAAGGGAATCTATGGGGTGTTGTGACCGTCAGAGCTGACAGGCAGTGATGCTGATCTTCCTCTGTGGAAGCTGGGAGATTTATTTCTATGGCGGTGACGTGTCACCTGATGGAGTTTCTGAAAACTCTTCTGTAAGGTGGACAGTCCGATCGGCTCGGGTGCCCTTCGTTTAACTGTTCATGGTGTCGTCTAAGTGTTGATGTGACATGTTTAGATCAGTGAACCACATGGAGTGGTTTCAGTCCTTAATGCATTACTTCATTAATTATTTCATCTGCTCTGCTCGCTTGCTAACTAGTTTTCACGCACTCTTAATAACCTTCATTGCTGACTCCATATGATTATTATTAATGAAATCATTGATTTTTTTCAGATTAGATGAGCTACTCTGCACTTTTTTTTCTTGATAAGTGAAAATCACTAAACTGAGTGATTATGAGTTGATAAGCCATGACTGTTATTTTAACTTTCCAAAGCACCATTTAAGCTACTGGAACTCCACAGTGCTGAGCTATCAGTTTGCTCTGAATCTGATGTTTATTGCACCTGAATGATCATCAAGTTTGCTTTTTGGCTGTGATGTAAAAATGCATTTTATTGACTTAATGGCTAAGAAATGTGATTACATGCAGTATATACATGTGGCTTGTTTTCTGCTCATTAAATGATTTTGAACGATCTTAGTGGTCTCTCTCAGCTGGATATGAAGCCTGGAAACAAAACAAATGTTCACATACGGTCAGCCTGCTTAGCATCAGAATGTTAGCATGCTATCATTAGCATTCAGCAGTATATTATTACATACACTGAATTCTTCTCTGCATTTAACCATCACTGATTGAACACACACATGTAGCATGCAGAGGGCTGCCATGTCAGGCACCCGGGGAGCAACCGGGGGTTAAGGGGGGTTGCTCAAGGGCACATCAGCCAGCTAATGGAGGAGGAGGGGGGGTGCATTGTTATTAATCAGTCCACCACACCCAAATTGTTGTCCTGCCAACCCGGGGGGAGTTGAACCGGCGACTCTGACAGTACAGTGAGAGCAACTCCTTCTTCAGGTTCTTCAGGTCCTTCCTGCAAACACAGGAGAGAAAATAAACAGAAGAACTGAAGTTTATCTTGATGATCAGAGGTGATGAGAGGCGGAGTGAAGATGCTTTTCAAGGTTCGTCTATCAAATCCTGACTGACATTTAATTAACTAACACATTTACTGCAGATGATTAAAAGCCTTCACAGCAGATTCTGGCTGTCCTCACAGAACCAAAACATCCACGAGGATCCTCAAAATCTGGTCCAGACCGCTTCAGGCTGATGAGTGTTGATGTCTCACATTAATTGTACCGATTTACTGATGTTCAGATACTACAGCTACGACTGCACTTACCTTCGACTCCCTGGGATTACTGGAACGTCTGCAACGCAACACCACAAAGACGACAAAGCCGATGACGCCGATGGCGATGGTGATGGCGATGGCGGTGGGCAGCTGCCCTGGCGGAGCCTCTGTCAGACACAGCAGGACACAGCAGCAGTGAGACGCGAAGGAGGCCGAGCTCACAGATTCAGTCCAACAGGACACACTGACGTGCAGGAAAATAAAACTGAACAGCATCTCAAAGCACGCAGGATAAAAACATGATCGAACAGAAAAATATCCATCAAGAACTGTCTCGCCTCCTTCAAGCGCACACACGGCATCTGCAGCTGCAGGTGCGCTCGAGGCCTGACAGGTGACAGGTGCCTAACACAGCTGAGCTTCAGTCTGTGTGAACACTGAGTCTTCATGACACTCACCATCAGAGGGGGCTTCTGGACAATCTGAAATGAAACAGAGCTCGTGGTCAAACGTGACAGCCACAACAATGGAGCACAGCAGAAACCTGGGAGCTCCTTACCGCTCTTGGAGACGCTAACGGACTTTGCATTAGCCTCCATGATCACATCCGCGCTGCTGGACAGGCTCCTGCACACAGCGTACACCATGTTGTGGAGGCACACGGTGCACCGATGGCCATCAGCGGGGGGGGTGGGGAAGCACGGGGGCAGGCTGGCACCATGACTGCTTCTGCTCCAGAGGTTGTTGTCATTATCCTGGAAGTCGTACAGCACGCTGGCATTCACTGCAGCTGGATCAGCTGAGCTGAAGCAGTTCATCCTGGGAAAAGAGGGAACAAGAGAAAGGCCTTTCTGTAGCTTCAGTAGTCTGACTCAGAGGCTGGCACACACGCACACACTTCCTCCGGAAGTGGGTTCGGTGTGGCGGTCCTGTAGCCGACGATTTTCGGAGGAGGCAAATAAAAATCTCACATGGCCGATGATACCTCAGTGTTTTTGTCTAACAGGAAGGAAGTGATCAAAGCTGGTAACCGCACTGAGTTCATCTGTGTTACTCCCACTAAAGCAGTGTGATCAATCTGAAGTGAATGGTAACCCTGTGAAGAGGACGGTTACATATTTAGGTGTTGTCATTGATAAAAGTGAAAAACTTGGCAGGAACTTAAACTTTGACCCTACAGTGGAACAAATAACAAAAAGTTCAATATGTGACTCTGAGAGATCTCTCACTGAATGGTAGAGTTACTCTCTAAAGCTCTTTATGTTTTATCACTTGAAACACCTGCTGCAATATACAAAAAATCTGATTATTTGGAGGAACAAATGTCATTATTTAAGAAAAGATATTATATGTAATACAAGAAGAGATGGTGGTCTTGAGGTACTAAGTTTTGAAACATTAAATAGTACTTTCAAAGTAAAACGGTTAACTAATTTGATTAGAAAAAGAAAATATCTGGAAAGCTTTCCATAAACATGTTTAACTCAGTTGGTGGTCTTAAATTTCTGTTACAATGTGATTAAAAGGTTGAAAAATTACCTGTAAAATTAGCAAACTTTAAAGAGGTCTCTTTTAAAATATTGTATAAAATATATCCAGCAAAGAAAACTCTAAGATTTATGATCGATATTTAATACTCTTGTGTTTCTTATGTTCACAATTACAAGCCATCCACTTAAAAGAAAAGGACGTTTTGATTTTTTGAAGGAGAAAGACTTTAGGTTTTTTGTACAGATTCTCCTTTTTCTATCGAAATTCCACATTCATAAGAAGAAATGAGCAGATTCCAAACCAAACTCTGAACATTTTCTGCATGAACTGAGACAGTTTAACTATTGAAACCGATGCTGTTTTCGATAAGTCTGGTGAAGTTTGACGACTGTTTATCCTTTCACGGGACACGTTTGCTTTGCTTTTTGTTTTTATGTCTTTTTAAATCACCTGCCACAGTCACATTTTGTTTGTACCTTAATATGTAAATAAAGGTTTGAAACAAAAAAAGACACGGGACCAAGCCAGCTTTGACGTGCACGGCGCTTCACCGGCAGTAGTCACGTGACAGCTCCATAAATTAATATAAACATTTTTATACATGGCGTCTTATATACGGTCAATATGTCAGGTGATATTTGCACGATGATATGACGAGGCCTACAAGTTTTGTTCGTTTGGTCAGGATTGTTTCTCGTGTCTTGTGGTTGTTTAAATGGACTAACGCAACATCATTAAGATCATTAAGCCACACAGGCCTTATTATAACAGAATGAACGAAACAAGACCCCGACCCCGACCCCCCGACCCCCCAGAGGAAACCCTGTGAGCACAAACAAAACGCGTCCAGCACTTTGTGAGGCTCCTGCGTTATTCTTGTTTGCTTTAGCAACAAGAACTGAACTGGACCCGAAATGAAAACATGTTGCTGATGTCCATCCTCATGACTATCAAAGTTAAACACGAAAACATGTCGGACAATAAGACACTTTACTCACCTTCTCTTCCCTGCGGCCAACAGCCCGGCGTCCTCTTCGACTGTGCCTGCCTGCAGCCAGCATTTATTCAAAACCCAGAGCTGCCGGGTCTGGCAGGAGGGCGGGTCATATTGTGCAGTCCCCTCATTCCATTACCACACCAGCAAACTCAGCCAAAACTGGAGCTCCGCGACCGACGGGGGCAGCCGAGCAGCAGGCGGCGCCCGGCGGCCCCTGCTGCCCCGACACGGCCGGTCAGAAGGCCGGCCGGCCATCCTCAGCTGCTTCCCCAGAAACCCTAAAAACGCCGCTTCTCAAGCTCGATGAAGGACTTCCTGTCCTCCCGTTTGGGGTGTTGAACCCACGGACACCCGCAGTGAGAACAGCCGAGCCTCAGATTCTCCGGAAAACGAAAACGCGTCGGCGCTACGCTCGTGTACTTTCCCTTTCGGTCTCTCAGACGCATGCGCAGGAGAACGCTGTGGTTAGGATGAACGGGTTAGAGTTAGACCCTCAGACCCGCCAGATCGGCTCCTGGTCTTTCACATTTCTGACCGGAACAGAAGCAGTTTGGGCTCTGGGAAACCGCCTACATGCTAACAACAAGTACTAAGGATCAAAGTGATTCAGCCATCCACGTGCTGTGACGGCTGAATCAGCTACAGCACACTGAACACAGTCACGGGTAATTACACACATATACACGCGGGAAAAGTGATTCATCACAGTCATTCCTATTTGCTGCCAGCTGAAAGATGAAAGATGAAAGTGACATATCTTGTCATTGGAGGGAACTCACTCCAACGAAATTCGTGCTCTGCACTTAACCGCACACACACAGCAAACCCGGGGCAGTGGGCGACCGCGTGCAGCGCCCGGGGAGCAGTGGGGGTTAGGTACCTTGCTCAAGGGTACCTCAGCCATGGACACCGGGACCACCAGCGATCCACCGGTTACGGGTCCGACACCCTAACCGCTGATCCACGACTGCCCGCTGCTCAATCAGCACCTGTTGTTCAGGTGGGCTCCTGCTGATACAAAGACTGTCCGTCTGATCCCATTCACAGCCTGTCAGGCATTTCTCGGGGCTTCAAAGAGAACGACTGCCATTCTTTGGGTAGATTTTATTTTGACAGTTAACATTCTCCCAAGAGGGACTATAATTGAAAATCACAGTTAAGAAACGTAAAGTAGAGTGGAAAACATAAATACAACATGATGGATCAGAAAGCATCAGGTATCTCTAACATCCAGATAACCTGAAGAGGGTCCTCCTTCAGTCAGCCTTCAGGGCGTACAGCACGTCGTCCTGGCTCACGTTGAGCCGCACACGCTGCAGAAGTCCCAGGCGGCTGGACTCCAACAGCAGTAACCTGCAGGCTCCCAGACGCTGACACACCGCCAGACCCTCGGACACACCGACGGGCTGCAGACCCTCCACCCGACACAGAGCCTGGTGCTGCACAAACACCTGAGAGACAAAACCCAGGGAAAACATGCACGATTAGGTCCTGTACTTTGGGGTGGGACGGCATGATGCTCGGTACTGACAGAATTCTCAATTCTGACTTAACGTTTAGTGAAGCTAAAAGAAGCAGAAACATCTGAGCTAAAAGCTTTGAAAACCTTTATTTGTGTTAGTGTATTCTGATGCTGCTGGACGCCCCAATAAAACCTTTGAAGGAAGTTCAGCACTTTGAGAGCTCATATGCCCTCATGTTTCATATGCTAGCTGCTAGCCTGATCTCATCAACACGTTACATCTTGTTTGTGTAATCAGAGCAGAAACTCAAGACTACAAATGACAATTCAACATTTTAGGAAGGTTTACACCGGAGTGTTTGTTGGCTCAGGAAACCAGCACAGACTCCAGGAAGTTATGATGTTTTGTCCTCGTGAACTAAGCTGGATCAGATTAAATATCAGTGACTTTACCTGGCATTAGCTGCCTCTCCTCCAGCCCGACCCACCTGACAGACTGAGTGTCTGTGTGCGTGTTTGAGTTTCACCTGTTGGAAGGTGGCCTCCTCCAATCCCAGCCTCCGAAACTCAGCCATGACTGCCCTGAGGAAGAGCTGCTCCTGCACTGACGCACACCTGAGGACACACACATTAGCCACGTTACCTCCTCACAGCTTTGAACGCGATGCACAACCTGTTCGTCGGCCAGTCGAACAGGTGGAGCTACATCACCGGCACGTCAGTGTTTTTCATGAATGTGAACAACGCCAGACTCTCACTTGATGGCAGTGATGTAGGCGGAGGAAAACATCTCGTTGAGGGCCTCCATCACGTGACTCATTCCCACCAATCCTGTGGCAGAAGGGTCGGCGGCGGAGTGCTCGCAGATCTCCGTCGCCCGGCGACAGATGTCCAAACATCGGCGAGCGTCGCCCGACAGAGCGGCCACCTGCCGGGGGAGGGGAGGACTGTGAGTGAACAGAGCTGCGAAGGAGCTCAGGTGAGCTCACACGACATCACGGACGTTTACCTTCCTGGACACGAGCTGGAGGGCGTCCTCCTCGAAGGCCTTCACCTTGTTCAGCCTCGACGTGATGATCTGCTGCAGCTGCTTGAAGCTGTACGGCTGGAACGACAGCCTGGTCAAACCCTGCAGACGTTCACACAGCAGCTCGTCACCCACTGAGCTTTTGGGATTTTTTTAAAGATTTCTACAGGTGCCACTGAGGGCCTTTTAGAGCCTCACAGCACAAAACTTCATACCTGCTTCATGAAACCCAGCAGGGACGAGGTGGCCTACAAATATTCATTATCATATCAGCAGTAAACCCTGATGATGTCCCTCACCAGTCTGCTGGCCACTCTGTTGATCATGATCCTCTCCGGCAGGTCCATGGTGTTGGCGATGGTCAGCACCACCAGGCGGGCGTGACGCCGCGTGGGCCAGTCGAACAGGTTGTACATCACGTTCTGCTTCCTGGTCCACAGCAGGTCCAGCTACACAACAGGAAGGGTCAGAGGTCAAGGTGAACTTCACTGGGGGTCAGTTCACAGCAGCTCAGCCACAAGCTCCCAAATACGTTGTGAGAATGTTCGTGTTAGCCCGTAAATCCTCTCAAACACGTTTTAGGCATTTTATGAATTTAAGGAAAGAATGAGACAGCGCAGCTCCCATTCTGACGGTGCTTCGACACGCTTCACACAGAGAGCGAGTGTGTCTGAACCACAGAAACCGACGGACCGACTGACTGACGCTCACTCAGTCAACTGTACAACCTCACAGACTGAAGCGTGAGGAAGGTTTCACAATGTCATGATGTACATTCAGCACATTTTAAACAAGAAGGACTTTGAGTTTTCCTGAAACCTTTTTGGGACAGTGTTCAAATTCACACAGTTTTATACATTTGATAAACTTTTATACACTGAAATTGTTTTACTGTTCAATTGTGTTGTTTCTGTGCTTTTCTATGCCTGTAAGGACACCTACAAATAAATGTATTATTGTTGTTATTATTATCATTAAAAACTTTTCATACTTTTCAGATTTTACTTCACAGTAGATGTTTGCATTAAATTGAATTCAGGTGAGATATTTGCTGAGTCAGTTTTTCATTGGGTTCAGTTTCCCGTTAGCGGGATTAACTTTAAAAACTACAAAAGTATGTGGAGTCAACATGAAGCACTTTACAAGCTCCCACAGGCTTTTCACATGATGTCTTTTTTCACTGAGCGAAGCAGGAAAAATTCTGAGTTTGGGGCGTGAAGACGGACAGAAGATCAACGGATTCATCTCTGAGGTTTTATTTTAACATGTGACGACTGACACGAGTTCTTACTTCGTCCACCAGCAGCACGGTGGCCTCCTTCCTGGGCGCAGGGTTACTGAATCTCTTCTCCAGCAGAGCCGCCGCGTGGTCGGCCGTGGCCTTCTGCCCCGTCAGCTTCTGCAGAGACGACACTGCGGTCAGTGAACGCACCACCGACCTCATTCATGCCCCCTTCGTGCTGATGAGGATGTTACTGCTGTGATGTTGGCAGCAGCCCACAGTGCAAACTCACACGAGCCTGATTGATCTAACGACTCAATCGTCTCCTCCGAGACCGAAGGAAAGGAACCCGCTGCCAGTTATGTTTCACACTGCCAGTGTGCCAGTGGACTGAGGACATCTCAGAGACATCTTGGTTGGTTACGCTCCAGCAGAGGTGAAAACACATGCAGCTACGCATCGAAAACCTGAAAACCCTGCATGACTCACCATGTGTGACCAGCTGGAAAGACTCTTAGCTGTGTGACAAGTGAAATCGTTTTCATGTCCTCACCTGCAGGATCTGGACGTAGGCCTGATGAGGATCCGTCATCTTCATCCCGTTGATCTCGATGAAGTGGAAAGGAGGAATCTCGTCCATGTCGGCGGCGTGCTGCAGGCAGCGCATCACCTCGTGGACTGTGGCCGTTTTGCCTGTGCCTGGCACACCTGAGATGTACATACACCTGAGGCAGAGAGGATGACACAGCAGGACAGCATCAGGACGAAGGACACAGATGTCCCTGCATTTATTTAAAACCCCTGCATGGGAACAGGTTTTACTTTACGCCGTGACTCTGATAGGTCTGAGGGGGACACAAGCAGCTTTACTGGGTTCATAATAATCAACTAAAATTAATTATGATTCATATATTTAAAGTATGTAATCCAATTAATAAAGTGATACCTCCTACCTAAACGATCCCCAACCTGGAGGTCAACAATTAATCAGTGATTTAATGGTCCTCTTGAATTTTCCTCGGGATCAATAATCAAGTATCTATCTATCTATAAAAAATAATCTTTTAATTAGAAAACAAACAGAAAGTTGAAGTTTCTTCGTCTCTTTTGGGTTTGAAGATGCTGATTTTTCTGACTTTATAATATTTTTCATAGCTTGAACAGTTAGTTGATTCATGAAGAGGGGAATCAACAGATCCATTTCTCAAAGCAGCCTTAGCTGTGCAGGAGATCAGAGAGAGAAGATGCCTGTGGCCTGATTTTACTTTATTTGCTGCAGATCAGAACAATAATGCTGATCTTGTAGAAGATGTACTGAGTGATGTTTGACCCCCAGCTGTAGGGGGGACCAGCAGGGTCAAAGTCTAGAGTCGGGTTCTGGACCTTACCCCCCAGTTCCGTCGACAATCTTGCTTTCCACAAAGCTGTAGATGTCCTGAAACTCCTGCTCTCTGCAGGGCAGAGACTCCGGCACCGAGGACACGTGCAGCCTGTGGAGACATTAACAAACATTAGTGTCCACTCTGAAGGACACTTAATTATTTAGGAACCCTTGGTTCTGGTCCTTTTTGATGTTTCTGAAAGAAAACACAGACTCATCAATGCCACAAGGAGTTTGTCCTCCAGCCATGTCTGTCCACACTCATACAACCCCGCAGCACAGGACACGTCTACAATTAGCACAGTTTCTAAGGTGGACACCAGAGATTTGAGTCACCACTTCAGTATGAGACCACCTGTGAAACCTGGTCCCAATCTGGGATTCAGTTCCTGAGTTCTGCTGAACAGAAAGCATCATGAAGTCACAGTGAAGCCGACCTTTGACTGAGCGGCTGCAGGTGTTAACAGTGATAATGAGCCAATCAGAGCTCAGGATGTGGAGATCATGTGACCCATCCATCTCTTAATGTGGCCCCACAGCTCAGTCAGAAGCTGGTGTTGCTCACCTCGTTCGAGCTTCCTCCAGAACACCAGCCGGCTGTCGGACAGGCAGTGACCTGCTGGGGATGCTGGGAGTAGCGTGATGAGGTGTCCGTGGCGTGCCGGGTGCGATCTGCAGAAACAGGAAATGGTGAAAAAAGACAAGATGATGAAAAAAAATAAACAGTGACCAGACTGTCTCAGATTTGGATGTTTTCTGTTGTTTTACCTTCTTGTTGGGAGTTTTCCGCGGCGTTCTGGTCGAGGAGCGGGTTTTCTGCTTTGAACGCAGAGTAGCAGACCCTGACGCAGAACGCCTGCCCTTCTTCAACAGCACTTCCTCATCACTATCCAGTACTGCCTCCTCTTCCTCATCATCCTCACTGCTGCTGTGCAGCTCTTTCTTGGAGGGAACAAACTCGTCCTCATCCTCGCCATCTGAGTTCAGATCCTGCTGGTTGTCCAGAAGGTTCCTGATCAAACAGACAATGAGGTTCAGGACTCTGAAGAGACTGAAAAGAGCTGAAACAGTGAAATGATCAGACTGCTTACAGCTGTTTCCTGATGCGAGACGACACCACCTGGGCTGACTTCCTCTTGGAGCTCCTTGGGGTGGTAGTGACCGGCAGGAGCGGCGAGTTTTCGTGATCCACTTCAGCCCTGTCCACATAACACGTCGACGACACAAAGAGGAGCAAAAGTTAACTGTATGGACCCATTTCTCAGTGTCAGTGTTTTGTTGCTCCCACCAGTATTATTCTTTGTCTTCCTTCAGTTTAGGCTCTAATGTGTTACAGTTTGGAAATACACCTCTGATAATTTGTGAGCTCGAGTGGGTGCTGCTGCCAGTTAGAGCTCCCCTGGTGGCTGGCTGCAGTACAGCTCATAAGCTCCTCCCCCTCCATGTTAGTAGGTGGGCCAAATTAAAAACTCAAAGTACTCATCAAGACAATTTTTCCCAAAGCAGTTTTAGCAGGGTCCATGGATGTACTGACAACCATCACCGGATGACTCTGATACTGAAGAAAACTTAAAAACATGATGATTTTATGTTAAGTTCTGTTTCTGGATGTCTGTTTGTGAAAAATAAAACCTGAATGTACTCACAGCACTGCCAGGGCAGGTTCCTTCAGGGTTTTGGCTTCTTTCTTTCGAGAAGGAGTGGTCGCTCTGTTTAGACACACGATGAGGACGGTAAACACAAACACAACTCACTCTGTGACTGTTCACACTGACACTGTGCACTCATTAGAACCACAGACACACAGGTGTGAGAACCTCCTTCCTTCTGTGACACACCGCTTTGTGCTCAAACACTGACAGACACTATTACTGCAGGGCTCACTCACTTCTGCCCCCTGGTGGTGTACTTTCTGCAGGGTGTGCTGTTTCGTCTTCTGGGCATGTAAACCCCTGCCTCCATCGCATCACCCTGCTGAGGACTTTTATCCAGCAGCTCCCTGGAAGAGGCACCAGTGAGTCTGTGCTCTTAAACTGGACGTTCCATTTAAGCCAGTTTAATCCAATTTATCTCCAGATGTTAACACACCCGTCACAGAGGCTGCATCGGGTGTTTACATGCTGAAAACCCAGGTTAAACATATCCAGACTGGATGGTAACCATCAAACATTATGTTCCCCATTCAGGCAGGCCCACATGCTGTAAATTCAGATCTCATCCCAGTTCTGAGTCACTGACTGATCATTTTTCAGATAAGAAATATGAACAATGTTCCAGCAAGTGAGCAGAGCTGCAAAAAACCATCACAATCTCATGACTTCTCTGTGATGACTAACTGACCAGACCTCCCAGCCAACAGGTTTTCACTCAGTCGCTCCTCTCTAAACCAATCATCAACCCCGAGTAAAAAGGTCACAGTCAAACTGAAATTCACAGCATGATGGTTATGCTTCCAAATGAACCAGCAGTTTACACCAAAGGGTGAGGGGGATGCATTCAGGTCGAGGCTGTTATTGGTCAAAACGAAAATATGAAGTGATCCGTTCTTTTTACAGCCACTGCAGTTTACAGGGCTGACAGGAGACTTTGCTGATGATCGGACTCTGCCTGCTGGATGGCTGGTGAGTTACTCTGAAACTGGACGTCTCTGAAGTTCCTGTAGGTGACGTGTGTTGTTTGAGTACACAGAGCAAAGACAGAAACACAGAAGTCCTTTCAGTTATTCCTGCTACACTGTTCTGCATGCTGATGCTCAGCAGGTATGTTCATGGCGTTATGTACGCTAAGCACAAACGACTGGACAGATCTGACCTGAAGATGGCGCTAGAGGAAAAGTGAGAAGATCAACAACGTGAGACATTATATTCAGCAGCTGTGGCTCAGCTGCAGCAGAAACACTCTGAAGGGAGCACAGCCATGTGTGGACACTGTGATGTGTGACGGAGCGGACTCTGACCTACCTGGCGGAGTCGTCCCTGGCCGACGACGGAGGACTGTTCATCTTGTTGAGGACAACGGCGGCAGTTTTCAAGGGGAAAGCCTCTTGAGCGGCGGGGGCTCTTTGGGCCTGCCTGAGGGGGGTGAGGCTGTGGGTGAGGGGCAGGGTCTGAGGAGGGGAGGACGACAGCCTTTGAGCCAACATCACCTCCGACTCCAAGTCCTCGTCCAGCAGCTGACTCAGGACGTCCTCACGCATCATTGAACTCTTGTCCGGACCTGCAAAAATACAAGCTTGTCATTAACCGGCAGAGGGAAGCGAATAAACGCATTTGTCATATCTGTGTACCGTATTTTCCGGACTACAGAACGCACCTGAGTATAAGCCGAACCCACCAAATCAAATAATAATAATATTTGTACATATACAGGCCGCATTTGACTATAAGCCGCAGGTGTCCACATTGTAACATGACATACGTTTTCAAGTCCGGGCCGTCTGCTTTTCTGACCCCTGAAAGCTTTCGTCGTCTTTTTGCGTTGCGTCAGTTCTTCACGCTGCCGTCTCCAGCGTCTCACCGTTGATTCATTAAGCCAAGCTTACGTGCAGCAGCTCTATTTCCTTCTTGGACAGACAGTTCGCTTGCTTTTAACTTAAAAGCTGCATCATATGCATTTCTTCGAGTGTTTTCCAAGTGACGGTATGTGCATGACGCGCAGAATGAAAGTTACGCTTAAAACTAGCGTCTTCCTCTTCGCATCACCGGGCCGTCAGCTCGTAAAAATCTAGAATAGTCGCATCGTTGTTTAGGCCGCAGAGTTCAAGGCGTGGGACAAAAGCATAGTCCGGAAAATACGGTATAATGAGGTTCACCACACTCACTGCTGAGCTGCAGTTTCTTGCGGACTCCGGGCGTCCTGGCCGTGGCGTCCTTCCTCCTGGCGCTCAGACATTTTGAGGCTGACAGTTTGGTGGCGGAGTGCAGCGACTCGGCTTCAGCGGTGCCGGCACGGCCCGCGCTCATGGTGGCCCTGCTGTATCTCGCCTCCCCCGACAAGGCCCGGCGCATGACGGCGAGGTCCGGAGTCGGCAGGGCGCGTCGGGAGGGCGCTCGAGATGCTGAAGCCCCTGGAGCCGCTGCAGGCGGGGAGCAGGGGGGCGAGGGGGGGAGGGAAGGTTTAGGACAAGGAGGAGGAGAGGAATCTAGAGCGTCCACTGCGTGGAAGGTCTTGGAGTCCCAGGACAGCTTCACATACAGAGTGTCTTTGTCCTCAGAGTGTGGAAACGGAGCTGCTTCATCCAGGTGCTTCACCTGGGCGGGAAGAGGAACTTAAAGGGTCAGTTTCAAAAAGCTTCAAAAAGAAAAGCTGGTGACTTTGACTCTCATTCACACACAGATAAATCATCTAAACACAGACCTTCGCAGCCTGTCTTTTACGATCATTTCTGTACTCGTCACTGAAATCAAGATGCTGGGAGCTAATCCAGACATCCGATTTTAGTTTCAGCAGAAAATAAGTTTGTCTCGGCCTGCTGGCGTTGCAGAAGTGCTCTCCTTCATCACAGCACAAAGCGCAGTAATTCGCTGCAGAGGAAAGACGGGTGCCGTCGGACCTCATCCGTCATAAGCAAAGCTGCTGAAGGCAGTGACAGCAGGCTACAGAAGCTATAGAAGCGAGTGTTCCTCACCTGCACAGGTCTGAGGATGGACTCGGCGTCCACCTCGTCGTCACAGCTGCGGCCCTGATAGTAGAAGATCTCCTGTGGGTGAGGCTCTCTGCCCAGCAGCTTCAGTTTGCTCAAAGGCACTTCAGACACACGCACAAACCACTGCACCACCGCCTTCTTCTGCTTCCCGCTCTCTGAAACACAGCGAGACACGGGATGAGCGTCTGAGGATGAGTCCGAGCACGTCTCGGGTCAGTGGAGACAAACCGACCGACTCACCGTCACCAACCAGCTTGAGGACTTTGGCCACATACGGGTTGTCCTCGTCGTCTCCCTCTATGAGGATGTGCTGGCCGATGTGAATGACGGTGGTCCTCGGGAGACCCTGCACGCTGATGGCCAAAGAGCTGACACAAAAAATTCAGTCTGATCAGGGAAGCAAACGCTGAACTTTCACAATAAAACTACAGTGGTCAACAATGTCAAATGTTTGTAAAGCCCAGTATGACACGAGGCTCACTTTAAAACGTCTTGGTTTAATCTCGTTTCCCTTTTCGCACATTTGGGCCCCTTTACTCCTTTACTGTGACATTCGGTTAAACGACCCTGTCATGTCCTCGCCGACTGCGTTTGTCTTTATTTCCTGCAGGGTTGTCTCTGGTCCATGCACTGATTTCTGGATCCGTCAAGTTTTTCTGGAATTTCTTATTCTTCAAATGGTTTGAGCTGATCTGTTCAAGCCTTGATGTGGAAGAAGGATCGCTGCAGTGGAAAATACTGTGAACGAGACATTTTTACCGCTGGATTAAAGTCGTGAAGAAGTATAAAACTGTGCACGATGAAGGGTGTGATCTTTGTGATCTCTTTTAAACTGCGCTGTGATCTTCCCAGGGCACATTTCACATAAATTCACCTTAAAATTCATCACGTAAGAAAAGCTTCCAGTTGGGGAGGGCACATCGAGTAAGATGAATCGATTAGTCAGTCAACTGAGCATGAATCTGCAACTACTCTGATAATACAATAAAGTTATTAATGTAAAACAAATCTGTGCATCTGCTGTTTTTCTTTATTTGTGGTTAAAATGATGAGAATGATAATGTCGCTGTTTTGAACTGTCAATCAAACAAAGCGAGCTGTGGACAATGTGACGCACATTTTTCAAATGATTAATTAAAAACTATCGGGCAGATGAGTGGATACCTGAGATAAGAGAAACTCAGCAGCTAATCACACCATGAAAGATGAAAGCAGTTAGTTTAATGAATGTTTTTGCTTTTTGAGACTTAAACTGATTAGAAAAATAGTTATGCTGTCCACTGAGTAATGGATTAATCGACCAACTGCTTCACATCCAATATGTTCTAAGACGTTTCTCTTTGGTTCATCTTTAAAATGAACTTGTTCCAAAAGAGGACATGTGGTTTTTAAGTTCAAGAGGAAAGATTATCTGGAAAATAACATGAGAACACATGAAGACGAGAGCTAAAAGAAACAAGACTGCAAGCTGGGCGCAAAAAACACGAAACGAACCAAAATAAAACACAAACGACAACAGAGCACGAGGCTAAAACAACAGCAGACATCCGCACTCACTGATATTCGTATGTTTTCAGCTTCCTGTTGACGCTCACAGCCTCCCCGCACCACCGGTACTCCCGCCTGAGCCTCCGCCTGGTCAGGTACTTCATCCTGTCGGCTGCTCCGGCTCACACCGGACGGCAAGCAGCACAAAACAACGCGTGTGTCCCGGGACGAGGCCGCAGATCAGCTTTAATTCAGGACCCGGACCGAATAACAGAACCCCCAGAGAAACAGTCCGGAGACGACACACCACCCCGCAAACGTTTCGCGCGAAAATTACGTCAGACTCTTCTTCTGCGCTTGTTTTAATGACGGCCTGCAAACCACCATGCGAGGTGCTGCCACCTACTGTACCAGGGGCCCGTTTCAAGAAGGGGGTTCGGCAAACCCGGATGAACTCCGAGTTCACTTCGAGATAGAAAACTATGAGTTTAGGCTGCCGCAATCAAATTGTCTGAGCTGCTATACCTCGGAGTGAATAGTTTCTCTTCTGTCTTTTGTTTTTTGTTCATAAGTGAATATATGTATAAAAGCAAAGCAAAGCAAAGAGAAAGTAACCATATGGAAATTTATATATTGTACCATTGTTGATAAAAGTTTTCACTGATTATCTGTCAGATATTTAGAGTGTTGTTATGCCATTTGAGAAGGAGATCTGCTCAGCTGATTTACACACAGTAGTAATCTAGTTACATAATTCGTGTAAAATGTAGATTAACCAAGAACTATAAAGTCACAGATCACCCGTGCTGTATTTTAGTCTGTTAGGGACCGCATGCGAACTGATATATGGATCACGAATCAAAATCAGATCTAACAGGATATGAGTATTTCTGTGACTTCCGGTACAGACTGCAGGTTGCCGCAATCATAGACATAATAAAGAGTAATAAATAAAAATAATAATATAATAATACTAATAATAAAAAGCCTGTGGCTTGTCCGACCGGAGCTTTTCGTCTCTGGCCCCTCCTGCTGCAGCCTGTTCTCACTCAGCTCCAACGAGCCCCACAGCGACACCTGCAGACCGATTTAGGTTATGATGCTTTTATTGTGAAGAAAAGGAGACGGAAGGGGAAATTAACGCTTGTGGGTCACAGGCTGCTGCTGTGTCCACGATAGTACAGTAATTCATTTTTATTCCGATGGCGAACAGAACCGTTAAAGATGCCAACAGTATACACGGCACTAACCCGCAGTATCTGGTGGAGAAAATCATCCGGACTCGAATCTACGAGTCCAAGTACTGGAAGGAGGAGTGTTTCGGTCTGACCGGTGAGCAGCATGTTAGCCAGCGAGCTAACATTAGCTTCATGTCGGCTAACGTTACTTGCAGGCGGATTTCACCTCTGCGTTCTCGCTTTGAAACAATATTAAATTCAAGTGTGCATCAGATGTTCCCTTACCGTCTATGGAGTTTTCTCTATATTACTTGAATATTTTCGAACGTTACTTTAGATCGATTAAGTTATCAAAAAACTAAGATAAGGCTAATCTCATTAGCTCAGCTCAATGTTTGCTTCTCGTTACTGTTTATTTTTGTCTCACCAGAAGCTAAAAGCCGCAAAGAAACTCACTTCATAACAATATGAGACAAATCAGAACTGCGACTAACGATTCTTTTAATTAATGTGATGGCGATTTTCTCAGTTAGACTCTTAGTGGTTTGGTCTGTGAAACACTAGAACATGTTAAACAGTAAAACTTGTAAGTTTCCGAGCCCAAACTGGTGTTTTGAAATTGCGTTGTTTTGCGGTTCAAAATCTAAAGATATTCATTCTATTATAACACATGACTGAGAAAAGAAGAAACATTTCCCATCAGGTACGTCGGACCCATCAAATGTTATTGATATGTTATTGGTAAATGATATTTTAGCTTTAAAAGATGGCCGAGACAAACGCAGCATTAAGTCAACCAATGTTTGTTAACCGCTTTATTTCCTTTATTTAACAGATTAAGTGATTATAAAATTTGCAGCCAAAATTCTGTCCATCACCGAATTCCCCCAACACTAGCTTGCAGTGATGACTTTGTTGGCAGCCTTCAGGCCTTGTTTGTTTGTTGTTGTTTTTCTGTGCAGAGCGCACTCTTTTGTTCATGTTGGATGACCTCAGCATGTTTGTCCTCCTCAGCTGAGCTGGTTGTGGACAAAGCCATGGAGCTGAAGTTTGTTGGTGGAGTTTATGGTGGAAACATCAAGCCCACTCCCTTCCTCTGCCTCACGCTGAAGATGCTGCAGATTCAGCCTGAGAAAGACATCATCGTCGAGTTCATCAAAAACGAAGATTTCAAGTGAGTCTTAATCTACCTGGAGAATAAAGTGAACTCTTGTGCTGTTTTCCATGTGCCAACAAAAACTAAAACAGTAGGAAAAGTTCCTACATGCAGACTGGACCTCCAGATAGAAGAAAGGATTAAGTTATTGTAAATCTAAAGGAACCACTGCTGTGGCTTGTTGTGGATCTTTGACAAACGCGCTCCCATGCTGTCTCCCTCTCTGTGATCAGATACGTTCGTTTGCTTGGAGCCATGTACATGAGGTTAACCGGCACCGCAGTGGATTGTTACAAATACCTGGAGCCGCTCTACAACGACTACAGAAAAATCAAGAGTCAGAACAGAAACGGCGGTGAGTTCTGCACATCACCGCATGAATGAATTCGCATCAGAGAGTAGAATTAAATGAGAAGATCATCCCACAAGCTCACAAGTCCTGGACGCGTTAGCCGAGTTCAGCACAAAACGAGTGAGCAGGGGAAAACCGGGTCCTTTAGGTTCAGTCTTCTATTTGAGCATAACAGTGTGGTTTTAGGGGCGGAGGCAGTCCAATGTCTCCCAGCAGAATCGTCTGTGTTCAGTCCAAGGCTTTTAAATATTTTAACATTTCATTGTGTGGACTCTGCTGATGGTGATGATGTCATTCAGGTTCCTCTTCCTCTTTGTCCTCCTGTTTTAGAGTTTGAGTTGATGCATGTGGACGAGTATATCGACGAGCTTCTTCATTCAGAGCGGATGTGTGACATCATTCTGCCCCGACTTCAGGTCCGTTTACATCACGTCTGCTCACACGCGACTCGGCTCAAGTGCCGGCACGTCTGATGTGTGTGTGTGTGTGTGTGTTACAGAAGAGACATGTCCTCGAGGAGGCTGAGATGTTGGACCCACGCATCAGCGCTCTGGAGGAAGACCTGGATGAAGTGGAGAGCAGTGAAGAAGAAGATGAGGAAGAAGAGAAGGTAAAAGCATTTCATTAACTGTGTGGAGCATCGCGAGTGAGCAAAGGGAGTCTGAATGATGTTCTTTTCAGTTCAGTTATATGATGTAACATTTAACAACCCATTCAACAGATCTGAGATCAGCCCAGCTGGGCTTCCTGTTACTGAATGGTTCGTGGTTCTGAAACCATCA
This sequence comes from Scatophagus argus, assembly GCF_020382885.2. Lineage (NCBI taxonomy): Eukaryota > Metazoa > Chordata > Actinopteri > Scatophagidae > Scatophagus > Scatophagus argus. The sequence continues at coordinate 534,359 of NC_058498.1, read as the reverse complement.
AGTCCAGATGAACAAGAACTGACGCAGAAACAGTTCAGATGCGTTTGAATGGAATGTGAATGCAAATGACATTGTAGGATAATCACTTGGTTTAAAACTTTGTTTTATTCAGTTTATGTGAAGAAGCGTTTACGTCAGAGGCCAGCCGATTGACGTCATCTGAGTTTCTGATGTAAAGAATCCGACTTTGTCCGATGTCAGGTTTCAGAGTGTGTGTGTCTGTCCGCTTGCAGCCGGAGAGACTCCAGACCCCCGAGCCACACAGACGCAGTTACCGTGACAACGACAGACCTCGTCGATCTCCATCGCCGCGTTACAGACGCAGTCGCTCGCCCAGACGGTTTGTGTTTTGATCAGCTGTCCTATATTTCTCTGATATGCCGCGTGTGTGACAAAATCAGACGTTGGTCATGTGATTAGCAATCGTGAGTCCAGCTCTGAACCGAATCTTCTGTGGATTTTTGTCTTCCAGGAGGAGTCGGTCTCCAAAGAGGCGAAGGTATGTTTGCTTTTGGCAGAAATCCTTGACCGTTAATTTGAACTGACCGTTAAATATTTGTAGCTCGTTCTCACTGATGTCGTTTGTTGTGTGCACTCAGCCCGTCGCCCCGGAGAGACCGCCATCGCAGCAAGAGCCCTCGCCGCCATCGCAGCCGGTCCAGAGACAGACGCCACCGCTCCAAATCCCCAGGTACAGAAAGGAGCAGGTGGCAGGTTCACGTTTGACCCTGAGCAGAGAAAAACCGTTGGATGGATGTTGGCGAGTTAGCGTGCTGGGACTGTTGGTGTGTCATGGCCTCACCTCGAAGTTGAAAGTCTGATTCTCAGACAGCCGATGTTTTACGTTTCTGCACGTAACAACGAAATCCTCAGCTTAACAAACGTTCAGGTCATGACTTTCAGCGGACAGGAGCCCCTAACCAAAGCTGTGAGGCCGACATAGTGGAGTAAAACACCTGCCTCTCAGGTGTGCTGTGCTTTACACGGCATGAAGAAGAAAGACTTTACCTGAGCAAATGTGCTCCGTTGTGTTTCCCCACAGCTTCTGCTCTTCAGTTTTGTGGTTTTCTTTTTGTTTGACTTCAAAGTTTACGCAGATGTTCATAATGTGGACGCCAAGAAAAGACTCGGCGCTCGTCATGAACACGTAGAAGAGAAGAAGAAGTCGTCCTGTAGCTGACGTTTGATGATGATTGTTGTCTCGCTGTTCTTTTGAACCAGGTCACCACAGAAGCCACAGACATCGCAGCCACTCCAAGTCTCCCGAGAGGTGAGTGAAGCTCCTCGTACGTCACCCAAACATTCACACATTCACTCATGCGCTTTCACGTCAAGCTCTTTTTCATTTAATCCCTTTCATCTAAACACAAGCAGCTCAAGACGAACTCGAAAATATGTTTCTTTAACTCCCTTAAATCAGACCTGTGCTCATAGAAGTCACAAATCTGACCAAACATTAAAAAAAGTAAAATAATAAAAATAAAGCAACCTCATTACAGTAGCTTACAGCAGTTTCCTGAACTTTTAGATTCCAAATTCTTTTTTTCTCAGCACTTCAAGGACTTGAAGATGCAGTTTGTAACATATAGCAATAATTTTAGATGAAACCAATAACAGACTTGATGAGTTGACAAAAGCGCGTGACGTCGCAGTCAGTCACATCACATGAAGAAACCAGCTGTGAGGCTGGAGATGTTCAGCCCTGTGGACGAGTGGTCGTTATTTTATCACCGTGTCTGACGCTGGGATGATGTCGTTTTTTTTATTGACAGTATGATTTATTATTAGTAATGAGATTTTTTCCATTTAACAACATTTTGTTTCTTTCACGTCACAGGAGTTCAAAAAAGAGTCACAAGAAGAGTCGAAGAGGAAACGAATGATTTTACTTTCATTTTTTTTTTCTCAGAAATCTGACCTCTAAGTCTGTTTGGCAATTTGCTTTATTTTATTGTTTTTTTTTTTTTAAATTGTAATTTCAGTTGTCGATGTAGGCCCGCAGCCCATTTTCAGATCAATAGTCACTGTTAATACCTGTTTGGATCTGTGAAAAGGTAGAAAACGTGTTTCGTACTCTGACCTGACATGTGTCACAGAAATAAAGGCCCTGATTTATTAGTTGTGTTTTTGTTTTTGGAGCTTTGGTTGATTGCTGAGGAAGGCGAGGAGCCACAACTCACGACGGGTACAATAAGACACGCTGAAAGTCCTAAAGTTGTGTCTCCGTTTTCATGCTACACCTCATGGCCAAAGGGACAGCTGAGACAATGTAAAGGATGCAAAGTTTTAAATGGCTCCTGTAAAGTATTTTAATAATAAATAACAAGTTAATCCTTGCTTGGGTTTAAGTTAAGCTTTTCTTACAGGGAAATCTTTTCCTATTTAATTAAAACAACTGTTTGTTTATTTCAGGTAATTGCTGTGAAATCCCACACATGTACACCTGGACTTTGTTGAGAGCACAGATGACGAAGGGCATAAGTAAATGTTTTCCATATTTAAAGTTGCCAGTAGATCCCCTGTGCCCTGTGTACTGTGTACTGTACTGTGTACTGTATACTGTACCCACCAAAACAAGAAAGGTTAAAGAAGGCTCCTTAGTGTACATAATGTTTGTTTAATAGTGTTGTGCACATCTAAGCCACAGCGTCATATACTTACATATTCATAGCATATGAGAATATGAATACAATCAGTTTCATATCTGGTGATGATATTCCGGTTATACATGAGATTTACTAGCTCGTTACAACACAAATCAGGGTTTTATTTTCATGGCCTCAAAGCTTACAGCAAAGTGTATTCCACATAAAGTATTATGTTCTTATATGAAGTTTAAGAAACAGCTTAAAAAAAATCAAAACAACGGAGGTATTGTCAGCAACATGAGTCCGGAGAAGAACAGGAGATCAGGTGATGTTTTAATTAATCAGAGTTAACTGACTGAATTCTGGTCTTTAAACATTAAAGGACCATCGACTTAAAATAATTGAGTTTGTTTAATGAAAACTGTTCAGTTGGATTCATCTTACAACAGCTTTTGGTTTCCGTTAACAATGACAAGCTAGCAAGTAACATAAGCACATTTATTGGCATGTGAAGGTAAAATTATTTACACATCTTTGCTTAATAGGGAAAGCTTGGTGATATGGTGACTACAGTCAGAGGAATACTGTAACTGACGAGCTAATTGCTAATATGAGCTAATCGCCTACATTGTTTCATTTACTAAACAGTCCTTGAAGTGGGAAAGGCGCTCAGAGCTAACAGGCTAGCAGTTTATTTTCACCAGGAGTGTTTTTGTAGAGCACTGACAGACTCTGACAGACGCGCTAAGCAAACTGGATTATGGCACATGACTAATAAGCTACGAGAACTTTATCCTTTTTGGATTCTTCGGCTCTCTGATGGCCCACAGATCAGTAACGTCAAGAAGACTTCCTGTTGGCAGCACAAATTTCTATTTGTATTCCCCAAGTTGGACTATGTAAAATGGTTCTTAGTGATTGACTTCAAATTTGCCAGTGTATCTTGCAATTCCACTGAAACAAACTGCTAACGCTGCTATTAATTTGAGTTGTGAATGCTGCGATGTCTCTGCTTTAAAAGAGTGAATATGATTCTGTCAAAGTGCTTTTTAAACGGTCAAACAGCACGTGAATCCTCCACACCTATCCAAAGAGGCAGATTATGGCAGGTCAATCATTCAAATGTTAAAACTTTAAGACTGTGAAACGCTGACCAATGACCAGTGTAAGACCCCATAATGCTATATTTACAAAGCTAAAATTTCTCAGAACACTTTAAGGCTCTTGCAGGTTGGCCAGAAACGCCTCAATTTCTCTACACATTCGGTTCCTGCTTCTGTCTCTAATCTTCTCCAGAACTTTGATGCTGTTGTCACGAAAGAAGGACTGTTCGCGTATCTCTGCTGCCTTCATGTGATACTGTATTGACATGTGCCGATCCTTTCTATCAAAGTTTAAATATTTTGCGTAACTGTTGTAAAGCATCTGTTTGTCTGCAGGTTCTAGATCGCCTTTCAGCAGCTCCTGGTACATCTGCTCAGCTCTAGCCTGGCTGCGATGTGACTTTGCGTATATATTTGCGAGATCTATTTTCTTCACAAGTGAAGAATGAGGGTAAAGAGAAATCACCTCCTTGTGGAGACTGATTGCTCTGTCGATGGTGCTCTGGTTTGGGCGACTATCGCTGAAAAAAATGATCTTCCATTTGTAGCAGAGTGCAGCACATCTCTTCAGGTAACGTTCATCTGGATGGTTTCTCAGAGCCTCCTCTGCCAAATCAATGGCCTCATCAACAGACACATAGTGTCTGTAAACCCTTAGTATTGCTTTCATGCCACAGTAGCTGCTGACAGGATTTCTCAGAACCTTTTGAGCTAACTCCCGGGCTTCATCTTCAACTCGGTCTCCTTTCTTAGCACGCTGGTCGAGGTAGTGAACAGCGAGGTACAAGTTGTCTGGATCCTGTTCCTTGGCCATTCTCATTTTCTCTAAGATGTCAGCCTCCAGCCCTGTGTCGCTGTGCTTAAAGGCACTGACTAATGCTAAGGCATGGCTGGTGCGCCACTCCACCATGTCTGGCTGCATCTTGATGGCTCTCTCGAAGTAATCTGCGGCCAACATCTTTTTGTCTGTACTGAACTTCATCAGGGTCCAGGCTTTTTCAGCGTAGATCTCTGGATGGAGCTCGTCCTGAGACGGAGATGGATATTTTTTCATCAGATCGTCCACCTTTGACAGGTAAGCCAGACTCTCTGCTTGTTTGCCCAGGCGATGGTGCAGCCAAGCCAGGTTCCCATAGTTGACCACTAACCAGGGACCCTCAGCCGAGTCTGCTCTTCTTGTTTGGCGGAGGGCCTCTGCAGCCGCGCTGAACAAACTCTGGGCGTCTTCGGTTAAGTCCAGCCTGTACTGAATGTACCCCCGCAGGTTGTAAATGTGCCCCAGCCAGCTGTTTCCCTCCTCAGTTCCAATGTCCTTCAACTTGTCCCTGAAACGTAAAAGTTTGGACCTGCTGGGGTCCAAATCCCAGGTGAAGTGGCACTCCAGGGCGTCCAGTTTGGACTTCAGTGTTGTTTGACTGTGAGCAGCACTGGTGGAGAATAAAATATAGATCACTCATAGGTTTATCTAGTAAACTCCGATATTTGCTATGTTTGGACAATCATCCAGGGTTAGCAAAGAGCTAAGAATGGAGTCAGAAGACCTGAATAGGCAACAAGGAAATAAGGAAAGATGGAGCGATGGGATGGAAAGGGAAGGGAGGAAGGAGCATTAAAGGAACAGGAGGAAAATAAGAAAACACAAAAGGAAAGAAGGAAGTAATTAAGGAATAAAAGTGTTAGGAAGCAGGAAAGAACAAGGAACACTGAACAGACAGCAATGAAATGAGGATGGAACCGACAGAGGAAGAACCGGAGGGAAATAACTAAGGAGTAACGAGGGAGGGAACAGATCCATAAAGTAGCCTATTAGAGAAGAGAAAGAAAAAAAACATGGATCAACAAACTCCTGGAAAGAAAAAGTGGGATGGAAAAGGAAAGTAGGTAAAGAGGGAAATGACAAAGGATGCAATAAACAAAGGGGAAATGAATGGACCAGCAGTATGGAAATAAAGGAGTGAGGAGAGGAATGATGAATAAAGACAGCAGCAGAAGAAAAAAGGAGGATGAGAAGAAGGTGGAACACAGAGATGAAAGACAAATGGATAAAAAAAGGAAGGAGATTGTCAGGCGTCTATAAGGACTGAACTGAACTAAAACAAAATAAAGAAAACATTTCTTCACCACGATTAGATTTCAGAAAATAATCAACCGGTATGTTAAAAAAACAACAAGTTAAAATAGCTGAAAGAGAAGAAAGAAAACAGAACAAGAAACGTGAGAGACTGGTTTGAACGCAGAGGGAAGACAGGAAATGAGAACACTGAGGATCCATGAGGTCCAAATGTGGTGCTGGGGGACTCGAGGCAGCAGAAGCAGGTAACTCACCTCATCGCTCAGCTGAGTCCTCAATAGCTCAGTAATGTTTGCTCTGAAACTCTCGGTGATGTCTGACTTCTGCTTCGCTCTGAATGCTGTGAGCAGCAGCCTGAAATGTCCTCCCTGCCGCGAAGTTCAGAGGCGGGACGTTCGTTTCGCGAGAGGCGAACAGACGCGAACTCGCCGCCCTGAGGCGAAGCTCGGCAGCTGTCGGGATATTCAGAGAGACGAATCAAGAAACTAACCGCCTGAACAGATTCGCGCGAACAACACGACGCGGAAAACCGTCTTGACTTTCGTTTCTCAGGAATGGAAACCTACAGACACGTCTGCCAGCCTGAAGGAACAAAACAGAGTCAGAACGACGTGTCCGTACGTTTCCTCTGAAGCTGATTCAAAGTTAGAAACGCGAATTCTTGTAGAAGTTGAGTTAAACACTATTCAGAGGCCTGATGCTGCGCCTTCCCATCAGATGGAAACACAGGGAGGCCTGTGTGTGTCACTGCTGTGTGTGTGTGTGTGTGTGTGTTACTGCTGTGGGTCGGTATGAAACGCAGGGACGCGGTCACCTGGACGCACCTGCACCGGGACGCTCTGCTGCCACCTAGCGGTGCACCCATGTCAGGTTTGGTGAACCTTCACGCTGCAGGGCTCCCTTAAACTGAAAAAAGGTCATCTGATAGTTTTTGTTATAAAAGCATTCATGTTGACTTGAAAGTTGAAAGTAAAGAAATCATTCTTCCACTTAAAAACAGGAACTGACAGAACGATTTCATTTCAGTGGCAATTTTAGACCTTTTCAAGCTCTAAACTCAAATTATTTTATCGTGCAAATGATTTCAGTTTTAGATGTTGGACCACTGAGCTGTGAGTCATGAAGCCTTCACAGTTCAGCAGTATGAGCCTGCAGTATCTGAGGTCACTGCGCCTGTGGACGCTCTGACAGACAAAAGTCTAAAAATACTGTGTGTGTTTCCTGCTTGCTTCAGTTTTCACGACATGAGCTGTATAAGGGAATTCTTTTACTTCTTACTTCGCTCTCATTCTCCTTTAGGTTGGGGTTGACCTTGGTCATCGCCGTTGTACTGAATCTCAATGGCAGACCCCCTGGCGTCTCCCCTGGAGACAGCGGCTGACACCAAGGCCTTGACAGTGGCAGATGATTGGATGCTCACTTGGCGAGTCTTGGCTCTGTCCTGTTTGGTCTGTTTCACCATGGGAGTAGATGCTCAGTCCCTCCCTTATCGTCCATTTTGGGCTTTTACTATCTAGCTAAACCATCTTGAGCATTCTCCAAGTTGTATAAAAGACTTGTGTTCGGGTTTCTCAGGTCAGAACTGCGTGGCATCACATGCAGCACTCGGTGCTGATGACTCCTGATTCTCCCTGAGCTCAAGTTCAATAAATCTTTCAGCTTCAGACATCCAGGTCTGGCGTCGTTTCTTCAGCACTGCAGTACTGAGACAAGCAGCACAGAAGTCCGTCTGCTTTGACTTTTCACGTGTCGTCTTCGTTGTTTTCGTACAGTTGTGGTTACGCTCTCTCCACCTCCAGACACTCGTATTCTGAGCGTCATTCATTTCTCCACAAAAGAGACAAAACACAAAGAATAAAGTTTAAGGTGAATTTTACTGATAGATTTATTTGTTGTAAATTTTCTACAGATATTGTAATGACGGTTAGTGACCATTTGATATTGTGATGTCCCATCCAATTAAGTTAAATAATAACCTAATAAACAAACAATGAATTAATCTTTGCTTCTACACCATTCTGTCAAGCAAACATTTTCCTGTTTAATTAATAGTTTATTTCCAATAAATGTGTAAGGAATTTATTTTGAAATCTCCCATATGTGCTGTGTAGTGTTACCTGCACTTTGATTAAATTATTTAACAAGAGTATTGTTTCTCTTGAGTTTTTCAAATTTTAGACGACCACACACTCACGCCTGAGGACAATGTGGAGTAGCCACACAGAAGGGCCCATACTTTGTATGAACAGAAGCCACCAAACCAAGAGTTTTATTTTCCACTGCAGTAATCGTCGAGTGATTTTCCTTTAGCTCTACTACAGTAATTGTAGTTGAGACGCTAGAAGTGAAGGCAACCAGATATATTTAGGTTGTCGAAGACGTTTCACCTCTCAACTCGGAGACACGGAAAACAACACCAAACTTCAACCACTGATGAACAGAATAAACGGAAAAACGTTGTTGTTCCCTATGTGGCAGGTTGTCTGAGAAACTTACAAGGACTTTCTCTAAGCACAACATCTCGACACATTTCAAACCCAGCAACACCCTCAGACAAAGACTGGTCCATCCTAAAGACGAGACACCTACAGACAAACTAAACAACATGCTGCAGTGAGGAGCACTCAGACCTGCTCAGACCTGCTCAGACCTGCTCAGACCTTTACACGAGGGAAACCAAACAACCACAGACGCATGTTTAATTGTACCTAACTGTTTTTAGTAAGGTAAGAAAAAATATGGGTATGGTCATTTAAATGTAGATGAAGAGAGTTTTTCTTCTGACTTTTCTGTTTTCCCTTTTAAATTTAACTTTCGGATAAAATGATCCTCCATGTCTAAGTGGTGAAGCTGTGAAAACCTGCTATCAGTGAACTAATCGCTCAACACCATCTCCACCACTTCACACTAAATGCAGTTTTTACAAATCTTTTCCACAAGCTTTTCAAATCTGTGCCTAATCACATTTTAAGTTAACACAATGCCCATATTTCTTTCTGGATTTAGAACCAGTGCTCTTAAGTGCACTTTAAGACTTTTGCAGGTTTTCCAGAAACTCATCTATTTCTTTACAAAGTTTAGCATTTTTGTCTCTAATCTTCTCCAGAACTCTGATGCTGTTGTCACGAAAGGAGGACTGTTCAGGTATCTCTGCTGCCTTCATGTGATACTGTATTGACTTGTACCGATCCTGTGGATTGCAATAGTTTGCAAACTTGCTGTAAAGCATCTGTTTGTCTGCAGGTTCTAGATCGCCTCTCAGCAGCTCCTGGTACATCTGCTCAGCTCTAGCCTGGCTGTGATATGACTTTGCGTATATATTTGCGAGATCTATTTTCTTCACAAGTGAAGAATGAGGGTAAAGAGAAATCACCTCCTCGTGGAGACTGATTGCTCTGTTGATGGTGCTCTGGTTTGGGAAAGTGCCTGCAGAAGAAATGATCCATTTGTAGCAGAGTGCAGCACAGCTCTTCAGGTAACGTTCATCTGGATGGTTTCTCAGAGCCTCCTCTGCCAAATCAATGGCCTCATCAACAGACACATAGTGAATGTAAACCCACAGTATTGCTTTCATGCCACAGTAGCTGCTGACAGGACTTCTCAGAACCTTTTGAGCTAACTCCCGGGCTTCATCTTCAACTCGGTCTCCTTTCTTAGCACGCTGGTCGAGGTAGTGAACAGCGAGGTACAAGTTGTCTGGATCCTGTTCCTTGGCCATTCTCACTTTCTCTAAGATGTCAGCCTCCAGCCCTGTGTCGCTGTGCTTAAAGGCACTGACTAATGCTAAGGCATGGCTGGTGCGCCACTCCACCATGTCTGGCTGCATCTTGATGGCTCTCTCGAAGTAATCTGCGGCCAACATCTTTTTGTCTGTACTGAACTTCATCAGGGTCCAGGCTTTTTCAGCGTAGATCTCTGGATGGAGCTCGTCCTGAGACGGAGATGGATATTTTTTCATCAGATCGTCCACCTTTGACAGGTAAGCCAGACTCTCTGCTTGTTTGCCCAGGCGATGGTGCAGCCAAGCCAGGTTCCCATAGTTGACCACTAACCAGGGACCCTCAGCCGAGTCTGCTCTTCTTGTTTGGCGGAGGGCCTCTGCAGCCGCGCTGAACAAACTCTGGGCGTCTTCGGTTAAGTCCAGCCTGTACTGAATGTACCCCCGCAGGTTGTAAATGTGCCCCAGCCAGCTGTTTCCCTCCTCAGTTCCAATGTCCTTCAACTTGTCCCTGATACGTAAAAGTTTGGACCTGCTGGGGTCCAAATTCCAGGTGAAGTGGCACTCCAGGGCGTCCAGTTTGGACTTCAGTGTTGTTTGACTGTGAGCAGCACTGGTGGAGAATAAACATAAGAAATATTAAAACACATCATATGTTCATACAGGACACCCTGAAGGGTGTGTTTGGATAACCACAGTTCATCTTGTGTGGAGCAGCATTGAACAGGCATAATAATTTAGTTATTTCCTGTTTTATATTGACAGTAAACGTATAATATGTAACTTTGGGCTTAAATTTTTATGAAGTTGCTTGACAAAAAATCCAAGGTTGAGGCTGCTCTCCTCTGCTCACTTAACCATTCAGCCGATTCTGTGCTAGAAACCTGAGTGTGAAGAAAGAAGAATTAAGACTAAAGGAGAAAAAGACAAATGGGATGGAGTAAGAAATAAAAAGAAAGGACGAGGGAAGCAGTCAGCACAAGAAGAAGAAAAAGAGAAGGAAGAGGTAAGAAATGAGGAACGGACTGAAGACAGCTGATCCTGAACTACCACAGAGGAAACACACTGCAGGGTTTCTTTTAGAGCAAAAGATGCACAGAACTTAAATACAACAGGGATATAAGACAGCAATAAGACAACAACAACAAGATAAAAGACAGAATGAAGAAGGTCACAATGACAGCTTGTTTGCTCCTACAGTGATATGCAGTGCAGAAGCCGTCACTCACCTCATCATTCAGCAGGTGTCAGTCGCTCGGGCTGATTTCTGCTTTCTGATGCTGCTTTGGCTTCACTGGGAGAAACTAAGTGATGTCCAACTTCTGCCTCGCTTTAAATCGTGTGATGTTAGTGATTATGAACTCAAAACAAATTCCACATATGGGTGAGTGACCTGCTTGACTTGTTTTTAAATAGTTTTGGTCCAGACACACCTAGACTTTTCTTTCCTGGGAAACGAAACCCACAGCTGGAGTCGAACTGAACTACAAAACCATCACCTGCAACATTTTAAAGTTATTTTTTCCACATAGCTTGTGAAGAAATAATAAAATCTCAGCTCTTCATCCATATTATGGTCTTCAGTGTAGCTCAATAAATGAACAAAATGGACAAAAGTATTGGGACAGATGCCCGTCACACCAACAGGGACTTGAATGACGTCTCATTGTAAACACACAGACAGCTTTGCAGCTCTAACAGCTTTCACTCTTCTGTGAAGGCTTTCCACAACATGTTGGAGTGTTTCTGTGGGAATTTGTGCCCATTCATGCAGTAGAGCATTTGTGAGGTCACACACTGATGTTGGACCAAAAGGCCTGGCTCACAATCTCCGTTCCAGTTCATCCCAAAGGTGTTGGATGGGGTTGAGGTCAGGGCTCTGTGTGGGCCAGTCAAGTTCTTCCACACCAAACTCATCCAACCATGTCTTTATGGAGCTTTGTGCACTGGGGCACAGTCATGCTGGAATAGAAAAGGGCCTTCAACAAACTGTTGCCACAAAGTTGGAAGCACAGCATTGTCCAAAATGTCTTGGTGTGCTGAAGCATTAAGATTTCCCTTCACTGGAAGTCAGGGGCTGAACAAAGAAAAACACTCATATTATACTACCTCAAAGTCTTACTGTCTGCTTCTAAGACCACAGTCGTTCAGTGTTTTTAGTTGATGTTGTTGTCTTGTACATGTGGTCAGCCTCCCCTCTGCTCTCAGGCCACACTCCTTTGTTTCCAACAAAGCTGCCTAATGAGCCACCTTCCAGAGGGGTGTACGCCGTTGTTTTTCTGCTCAGCTGCCATTAACTTTCATTAAACTTAATCACTAATTAACATTGTTGTTTTAGTCTTGTGCACGCTTTATATGAGCCGGATCAAATACTCCTGAAAAATATTCACAACAGGCTCTTCTTGAAACCATATCGATCACATATCGACCAGTTCGCTGCCTTCTGCCCACAGTTTGGTTTGTTTTTGTCGGTGACGAACTGGGACAGCAGCTCTGAAGCTCTGCCGCCACCTCCCGGTCACACCTGCTTACTGCAAGTGCTTTTCTCAACCTGAACACACACTCATTTTCGACACCGGAACTCATATCGGATCATTTTCCGTCACTGCTAGAGTGCTACAGGAACTTAATATTAAGTTTGGATTACTATTTCATTTACACGTCAGATTAGTCGAATCGCGGCAAAATTCAACAGCCGCTTACGTTTAAAATCTGCGCAGTTTACGTAAATTACGTAGAACAGAACATTTCCTGCGTATGTTGCTGTAGTTCGTAATGGCGGAGCTGAAGGAGGCAGATGCTGCTCAGCTACACCAGGAGGACGTCGATATCAAACGTAAGTAAAGCGCACCAGTTTGCCGTTTGAACGCCAAGTTTGTGGCGGTGGTGCGGAGAATAAACCGCAGTTTCCCCGCCGTCCGCGCTGTGCAGTGAATTCATGGAGAATGAGAGTTTCTAACTGCTGAACTAAACGAGGGCCTCACCACGGAGCTCCGCCACAGGACCTAAATAGTCAACAATAACAGCGACAAAAGGGCTGGAGCTAAAGCTAGCTGAGCCGCGGACGGCAGCGGGCTCCCCCAGCAGTGCAGGCCGTGTCGGGGTGCGGACTTTGGGTCGCGATGTTACCACAGTTTCGGTTGACACAGTCTCATCACGGAGCTGCATTACAGGACCACAGAGCCGCGCAGTTCGGCCAGTGACTGACGGTGTGTCAGTGGTTTATTAACGGTCTGTTAGCGGGCTGTTAACTGCTTCATGTCCACGGAGCCGTCGGTTTTAGTTTCAGGACAAAAGAGCAGCCAGCTGGGGTGAGCTAAACTTCAAAGGATGGATGCCCTTAACCTGTAGTATCGAAGTACTCGTACAGTACTTGAAGTATTTGTACTTCAAGTACTGGAGTTGTACTTCTACTCCACTACACGCAGAGGAAATACTTTACTACATTTACGTTTAGTTGTGACTTTGCACATTCACATTGTTAACACAAAACAGGCCTGTTATCGAATAATAAAATATTGGTATATAAATATATAAATAATAAAATATTAACAAGGATAAAACTTTATTGACAGCCAGTGAAATTGACAAGCGGCCCTTCAGTATCTAAAGTCACTGAACTGAGCTGTGGTGAACACAGGAGTGACTCTAATCTGATGGGTCTGCTGTACCTTTACTCCAGTCAAGGCTTACAGAGTAGCAGAGTATTTGTACTCTGTTGTACTGATGTTCCTACCATACAGGGGATCAGGTGGAGGTCCTGACACTGAAGCTCCTCTGCTGTTAGCCTCCCAACAAGTCACCCCTCTGTTTAAACAGGCCACGGCTACTGCCGCCGACAGCACAGGCGGAGGTTGACCCGCTTAGTTTTCTCTTCTGTGTCTGTGAAGGTGGAGGTGGAGATGGAGATGGAGAAGATGCACCTTCAGCTGGTGACCAAGCTGCAGGGCAGGCGGCAAAGGACGACGCCGCTGCAGACGGCGATGCCAAACCCTCCACCACAACCGCAGGTGATGAAATACGAGATCTGATCAGCTGACGTGAGCGAAACTTCAGTTGTCACTTCAGTGTTCTGCTTTTCCCCAAACAGAGAGACACAAATCCATCCAAACTAAACTGGAGGGCCTCGAGATGCTGGTGGACCTCAACGGTGGTACGTTCACGTCCTCAGTAAATCCTCATCCCTTCTGCGGCGTTTAGACGGGAATCAGAAAGTGTTTTTCATAATCCATTCACCGTTGAAGTCGTTTTTAAAACAAAACACCAACAGATGAGCTTGTTTCCGCTCAGCCAGACAAAAGCAGACTTCTGTGTGGTTGGTGGGCGGTTTTATTGACATTTCATAGACCAAACAATGAATTGATAAAGAAAATAAAGTGCAAATATGAAAATGCTTCACTCATCAGCGGGACGTAAGTCGTGTCCTCTGTGTCCTGAGGAGAAGTTCAAAGCCTGCTACAGCCACAAGCTCCGCCGACACCTGCAGAACCTGCACTGGAAAGTCTACGTGGAGTTTGAAGGTAGGAGCTCGAAAGCCCGTCAGTCCCCACCTGCTGCTCAGTGAGGTCCAGCACTGGTTAGTGACCAGGTCTGACCTTCAGTCTGTGATCCGGCTCATCCCAGACCTGTCTGATGGGGTTAAAGTCAGCAGTTCTGTGAGCGAGTGGACACGACGATAGCTTGTGCCAGCAGGTGGAGGCTGAAAGTGATCATTTCCAGAGCTGTGAATCCAGACGTGAGTGTGAAACAACATGTTGACCTTTGACAGGCCAGAGGATGTGCATCTGCCACCTGCCCTGCAGAAACCTGAAGCCCAGCCTCAGTGGAGATCAGGTGAGGAATAAAATCCTAGCAGGTCGCCTTTCTCTTCTTCAGTCCTGCCTCATGAAACGGTGAAGCAGCTCAGCGTGCTGTTGTGTCACCTCCCTGCAGGCGCCGGGGAGGCACGGCGCTCACTACCACTGCGTGGTGTGTTCGGTCACCATCGCCCGGAAGACAGACATGATCAGCCACCTGAAACGACACGTCAACAAAGGAGAGACTGAAGCCAGCTACTGCGGGAGCTCCGACGTGGCGTTCGAGGAGCCGGGTAAGAAATGCCGACCCCACGCCGACGTGACCACACGCGCCGCCGGCCGTTAGGAGAGCACGTTCTGGCAGTCTGGGTTGTTTGAACCAGATTGATGTGAGAATTGTATTTAGGATGTTTTCACCACTTCACCTTGAGGTCAGGCAGGCCTTTCTGACGGGGAACCGCACCTGTCGCCGAGTCCCTCAACACAAACGTCGTTTTACCTCAAACAGCACAGGAGTTCATGGCCTGCTGAGACTTCAGTGAATCAGACCTAATGGGTTCAGCAGGGGGCGGTCAGCACTGTCGCCTCACAGCCAGAGGGTTCCAGGTTCGAGTCCCGGTCTGGGTCCTTCTGTGCAGAGTTTGCATGTTCTTCCTGTGCCTGCGTGGGTTTTCTCTGGCTTCCCGAGGTGTGAGTGTGTGTGTGTGTGTGGTACAGGTCAACAGTGACGCGTGTGTGTGTTGCAGCTCCGTCCGGTCAGGCGTATGAAATCATGAAAGAGCTTGGAACCAACGTCCAGCTCCTGCCCAACCACACCACCCCGCAGAAGAGCGACACCTACTTCAACCGCAAGATGAAGACCAACAGGTCAGCACACACGCGCGAGACGACGTCTTACAAACACGCACACACAGATTTTTAATGAGACGCGTCTGTTGAGGCACAGTTTGTGTGTGTTTCAGGCAGCTGGTGTTTTGTTCGCTGGCTGTTCTGGCTGAGGAGAGAAACCCACTCGAGTGTCTGGACGCTTTCGGAGCGACAGGTGAGACGCCACGGTCTCCATTCAGATGTACAGAAACCCGATCATTAAAATATGCTGTGGAAGAACCAGAACAAACTGGCTGCAAATTCATCGACAAAGTCGATCAGAAAGTCTCAGTCAGATGAGCAGGAAGTCTGAGTCGACATCACGCATCAGGTTACACATGAATAAATGCTGTCAGATCTCCACAATAACACAAACCCTCTGACTGCCGTCTCCTGTCTGCTGTCTCCTGTCTGCCTTCTCCTGTCTGCGGACTCTTGTCTGCTGTCTCCTGTCTGCCTTCTCCTGTCTCCTGTCTGCCTTCTCCTGTCTGCGGACTCTTGTCTGCTGTCTCCTGTCTGCGGTCTCCTGTCTCCTGTCTTCTGTCTGTGGTCTGCTGTCTTCTGTCTGTGGCCTCCTGTCTGTGGTCTGCTGTCTGTGGTCTCCTGTCTGCTGTCTGTCTCTCAGGGATTATGGGCCTCCAGTGGGCGAAACACCTTCGAGCTGCAGTCAAAGTCACCATAACTGATATCAGTGACACGTGTGTCAAAATGATCAAAGAAAACTGTGAGCTCAACAACATTCGGGTGGACGGAGGCTCACGAGGCCCCCGGGGGCCCGATGAAGTCAAGGGAGCAGCCATCGCTACGGTGGAGGTAGCCAAGATGGACGCCAATGTCATCATGCACCTGCGGCCCTTTGATTACATGTAAGTGATGCGATTTGGAATCGATTTAGTTTATTGGTATTTGTCTTTTTTATGCATTCTGAAATCTGATTGGCTAAAAAGAGGGATTTTCTTTCTTTACTTCTGCATAATAAAACCCACAATACAAACTTTCAGTCACTTGGATCCATACGGCACGGCAGTGAACTACCTGGACGCCGCCTTCAGAAACGTGCGGAACCTGGGCATCATCTCGGTGACGTCCACAGACACGGGCTCGCTGTACTCCAAGTCTCCCAACGTCACCTTGCGGCACTACGGCTGCCACATCGTACGCACCGAGTACTACAAAGAGCTGGCTGCTCGCATGGTTGTAGCCACTGTGGCCAGGTAGGTCCGTCTGTCCCGATACCCGCCCTGATGCTGACACTGTCCCGACTGAACCCTGACGCCGCGCTGCCTGTTGCAGGGCGGCGGCTCGCTGTAACAAAGGCGTCGAGGTGCTGCTGGCGGTGGCGCTGGAGCATTTTGTCCTGGTGGTGGTCAGAGTCCTCAGAGGTCCCTCGCAGGCCGACGAGTCGGCCAAGAAGCTCCGCAAGCTGGTCCACTGTCAGTGGTGTGAGGAGAGAGTCTTCCTCAAACAGGGGAACATGGTGGACGGTGAGTGTTTTTACACGCTCCGAGGTCACGGCTGACGTCTGGTCAGTTTGCCCTCTGATGAGAGCAAAAGAATCACGTTGTGCGTTTCCTCCAGACACGCTGCCCTGCAACTGTCATGGAAGTCTGCCGGGAAGGACAGCAGTGCAACTGGGACCGTTATGGTAAACCTCAGCACCTCCACACACACACACACTGAGCTCCATCCTCTACTGCAGTATGAACCGCACAGAAATCTGCTCTGTGTGTGTGTGTGTGTGTCCAGGTGTGGGCCTCTGTTTAACACGGGCTTCCTGAGGAGGATGCTGTCAGCCGCCGTGCAGCACAGCATGGACGACATCCAGCCGCTCGTCAAAACTCTCATCTGTGAGTCCGAGTGCACCACCCTCAAGTCTCTAGTCCACGGACCGTCGGCTCTCACCAATCAGGGTAAAAGTCTGACTTCACGCCTGTAACACGCCTGTATGCTGTGGCTGAACACGTGTTGACGGTGTTTCCTCTCTGCAGTGGAGTGCGGCGTCGTCATTAAGACCCTACAGAGCGGCGAGGAGTCGGGTCCTGCAGATCAGTCTGGTGAGGCCGTCTCACTTTTTAAATAAAGTTTTTAAATGCTGGCACTGTACACTTTGTCATATCAAAAGCAGATCTGAGTCCAGCCTCCTCCACTGTGTCGTATTTGGTATGAAAACAGAACACAGTCTCACTCTGTGCCACCACCTAACAGTTTGGGTCGAGTCCCCACCGAGTCTCGAGTCCCCACCGAGTCCCAACTCCCCACGTCATGGGTTAAAATGTTGTGGCTGGGAGGAGGCAGGCGGGAACCAGCAGAGTGCATCTCTTCAGTGTCCTCCTCGCGAGCTTTAAAGAGCCGCGATGAGACGAATCCGCTGCAGAGAAAACGTTGAGCGGTGTGAACCGGTCTCAGCCGGATTCCACCCGCCGCGCTGTGACTCGGCTTGTCAGGTTGCAGGTCTGACAGCGATAATGCAGCGTGTCCTCAGGAGACATGAATGCTTTCAGGAGCAACAGACTCTTAATGTCCTCTGCGGGAACCACAGAAGAAGAGAGCGTCCGTTTCCCTGAGGTAACTCAGTAACGGATCATGCTTCTGCACTACAGGAAGCTCGCTGAGACACTAAACACTTCGTCTCATTGTAGTCAACCGGCAGGTTTGTCGAACACTTTCTGTTGTAAACTCTAACACACAGTCTACATGCACGGAGTCTAAAACCCAACACTGCTGAGCAGCCAGAGTGATGAGAGCACAGAGACTGCAGCTCCACTGTGTCCTGTAGGGGGCGCTGCAGCTCCACTGTGTCCTGTAGGGGGCGCTGCAGCTCTACCTGTGCTCTGTAGGGGGCGCTGCAGCTCTACCTGTGTCCTGTAGGGGGCGCTGCAGCTCCACTGTGTCCTGTAGGGGGCGCTGCAGCTCTACCTGTGTCCTGTAGGGGGCGCTGCAGCTCCACTGTGTCCTGTAGGGGGCACTGCAGCTCTACCTGTGCTCTGTAGGGGGCGCTGCAGCTCCTCCTGTGTCCTGTAGGGGGCACTGCAGCTCCACTGTGCTTCACCTTCAGCAGGGAAATCTCCACGTCAGTGACTTCTTTAACCTCCTAAACTCATTTTGAAAGCCCTTTCCCCACAGTTTGACACTTTGACTTGTTGTGTATTCTGTTCTGTGCATTTTGTTAAACTTATTTCCCCAAGAATGACAGATGTGGTCTTTGTGGTCTGAGCCAGACCTTGTGATGGCTCTGCGGGAATGTTTGAACAGTCGCTGCTGGGCGTCACACGTGATTAAACATGCGTGACATCACTGTGCAGGGAAGAGGAAGACGGGGGACGAGTCGGGTAATGTCGTGAAGAAGCTGAAGTCTGAGGCGTCTCTGGAACATCCGCCCTTCTATTACAGCATCCACCGCCACAGCATCCGAGGCATGAACATGCCCAAGTGAGTGAGTCCCGCCCTCCGGCGTGTCGGCGGGAAAACAGCAGCCGCCTCACTGCTGAAGATGTGAAACTGAACCTCAGGTGCTTTCACGTTTTCTTCTTCTGCACAGGCTGAACAAGTTCCTGCAGTACCTGACGGAGGCCGGCTTCAGGGTGAGCCGCACCCACTTCGACCCGACGGGGGTTCGGACCGACGCCACGCTGGACCAGTTCAAATCTGTCCTCACCAAGTACAGCGTGCCCACGTACACCAACGCCGCCGCCCAGACGAGTGTGAGCGTGCAGAAAACGGCGTGAGGGCGAGCGTGGCCGCCGTCAGCCCGCACTCGGCGACCCCTGCACTGACGCCTGGAGCACACCTGCACCTGTGTGGACGGCCCTTCACCGCAGCGGCGTAGAAACCAAACTGACCCTGAGCCCAGTTCATCCACTGTTTATTTATTTCACGTTTGTCTTTTGTAGCTGCTTTACTGTCCGCTTTTGTTTCTCTTCTAAAACAATAAAATCTTCATGCAAAGCCTCCCGTTTGGCTGTGATGACAAACCTGCACAGACGCTTTCAGACAGTCCTCACACCTGAGTCCACCTGAGGTCTCGTCAGGTACCTGAAGCAGGATTACTTCACCGATCAGACGGGAGGACAGTCGGCCAGTGGCTGAAGACTTTGAGAGAAACACGTTGATTAAAGGCTGCATTGCGAAGCAAACAGTGACAGGATGTAACAAAGTACGTTCACTCAAGTACTGTACTTCAGTATGACTTTGAAGTACTCTCACTTGATCGTTTCCATTTTCTCCTACTTTAAGACTCAACTACAGTTTTCATGGGTTACTTTCAGTACTGAGTATTAATAAAACACACTTGATGGTCTTCATATATTTTGTGAAGTGATTACCAGATTAGTAGAAGTAAAACATGACAGGAACATAAGCACATGAGTTACATTAAACCTGCTGGTTGTTTGACGTGTTCACAGAGTGAAACCTGGACGGTAGACTGGTTCATTCCAGCCCTGACTGACCGACTGACTGACCGACTGACCGACTGATTGATTGATTGATTGACTGATTATCAGGCTCCTGGAAGATAAAAAAGTCATCGGTTTTTTTTTTCCTGAATGACTGACTCAGGAGGAGGAGGGACAACACGCCCTCCTCCCTCCCTCCTCCTCCTCCTCCTCCCTCCCTCCCTCCTCCTCCTCCTCCCTCCGCCCTCAGCTCCGCTCATCGATGTGACGCCGTCAGTACCTGAGGACTGAAGTGTACCTGTGGATCCTGTCCCGGCCGCAGCACTATGGGGATCTCCGCGTCCAGTCTACTGGATGAGACCAAAGCCAATTACATCAAAGGTAAAAAACAAAACAAAACCCGCCGACGTGTACGCGCCTCGTTCGCAGCCCGTCGCTTCGGTTCCCGGGAAACTCGGCGTCGTCTGTGCGCTTCGGGGGATCTCAGCTTCCGTCCCGGAGAGTCGGAAGGTGTTTGTGCTTCAGTCTGAGCCGCAGTCGTCCTCACGAAGCGGCGGACTCGTTTCGGCTGAACTTCAGAGACGTGAGTGTGAAACCGGTCCCGCCGGTTCCCTGCTCTCCCAGACCTTTTGTCTGACAGGTGATACTCTCAGGACGGGGACGTTCAGGCTGATCTCAGGCCACTCCTGACAAAAGAAAAGTGAGACGGGACAGAGTGCCAGGACCTGTTCCCCCTTTTGTCCCGTGTGTCCTCTGGAGCGGGGTGTGTCCCCGCACTGGGGACAAAAGATGCTTCTGCTGTGTTTACAGCGGCCAGGTGTTGTGCACGGACGGTGGCCTGCATGTGTCAACAGTCAGAAGTATTGGAGCAGGAAGCTGAAATGTTTGGTGACCCGCCGAAGCTTCTGAGACCAACAGTTTGGTTCCCCTGCAGTTTGTTTGGTGGCTGAAAAGCTGATTGGTCTGCAGAGATCACATCAGAGTTCTGCGTCCGTATGAGACGTGATGCGAGTCTCAGGACTGACTGGAGATGATGAGGCCAATCAGAGCAGGACGAATACCTGGAGGAAGGCCGACAGGTGAGCAGCTGTAGCTCCTGTCTGAAAACAGGATGGAGGCTGCTGGGGGTCACGTGATCAGCAGGTGGGTTCAGCGTTCGGTCAGTCCAGCAGCGAGTGCAGTGTGTGTCCTCCTTTGGCCTGACAGTGGCTGTGTTGTCTCTGCTGTTGCCACGGTAACGGGACACAGCATCACGTGTTTTAAGGTGAACAGTAAAAACCTTGTTGTGTTTATTAGTGTGCTTGTTGTTGTCACTGCTGGACGCAGCGGCGCAGCAGGCGTCCTCCACCCGCTGACTCTGGACACCAGCTTTCAGCCTGCTTATCTCCTGCAGCTCTGTGGAAGAGCAGACTTTAGGACACGCTTGGCCTCGTCAGTTTTTCCTGGCTGCTGACCTCAGAACAGCAGCGCTGCATCCATTTCTCGTGGTGAAGCAGTACAGTGTGAGTGTGTGGAGGGTGGAGGCCGGCTGTGTTGAATGGTCGTTTACTGGCTCGGGTGGATGCAGTGAGCCAGATGATTCACGAGCTGATGTCAGCTTTGGCGGAGACCGTGTTCAGACTGATGTCTCTTGTTCTCTCTCAGGTTGGACTTTTCCTGTGATTGTGACTGCTGAGGTGAAATATGATGGTGGAGAGCACTGACTCTGTTACTTTACAGACATAAGGAAAGTCTGTGGTCCTACCCCGCCCTCCACTGGGACGGACGGTCAGTCAGGCAGGGTGGAGCTGGACTGGGATTAAGACAACACGAAGCTGAGGGAAGATAAATGAATGAAGGACAAGATGTGGATAAACAGCGAGTGCACAGTAATGATGAATCACAGGAACAGACTGACTGTTCAGGCCCGAGGCTGCGGGGGTCACGTTTGACGGACTGCGGAGTCCCAGCTGCGGTCTGTCCCTGTGAGGCCGTGAACACGACACGCCGCTTGTTCATCTGAGCTTTAACGTCACCTCAATGGTGTGAGCAGAGCTGCTTCCTGTCGGGGCCTCAGCGCCCCTCTCATCAGGACCGTTCACTGACTCACGTTCAGGGAGGGCCAGCGAAGACCAGTCACACATCACTGCTGGTTTCCAACTGCTCAGAAGCACAATACCAGCATGTAAAGCGTTCAGTCTGTTCAGTTCACTCACCGTTAAAGTCCCGTGACGCCTGACAGGCGCGCCGCATTCGGTCCCTTCCTCTTAAAGCTTTTACAAAATGCTTTATGAGCTTCTTCTCTGCCTCTGTTGAAGCACTGCAGCCGACCTCCACCTGCCGATCGGTGGAGTGTGAGAAGGTCGGCAGGACTGGACTGTCTGATGGAGTCACAGTTTTGCATGTCATGTGTCTGTGAAGCACCTACCTGTGCAGGTGTGTGCGTGTGGTGCCTACGAGCTGTGAGCCGGTCTAATCTTAGTGGATTAAAACGGTTAAAAAAGGTGACACCTGAATGTGTCCCAGATGACCCTTTGGAACACAGGACTTATGGGTGGCAGCTGAAACACACTGTCTGTGTGTGTGTGTGTGTGTGTGTGTGTGTGTGTTCTCTGTAAATGGGACACGGTTCCAAAACTTTATAGTGACCTAAACTTCAGTAACGTGGCTGTAACAGCTGCAGAGGTTCTGGCCCTCCCCGTCTTTGTTTTGGCTGTCAGAGTGTCGTCCCTCATGCTGCGTCACTCTGCCTGCAGCTGCCATTACACAACACCTCAGACATTCAGAGGCTGTGAGATGTTTCCCCCTGCAGATCTGAATCTCTGCACAAAGAGAGGAAACTGCTGTTCCTGTTGTTTGCTGCCACTCTTCACACTGCACACTGAAAAACCTGCTGCACCTCAAACTGCTTTGAGCCGACAGACTCGTTCATATTGCTGAGACATCCCTGTGGGTTTAAATCTGTGTTAGGATGCAGCAGGAGGCAGGTGTGATTAGCTTAGCTTAGCATAAAGAGCAGTGGCAGAGGGAGACAGTCGGCCTGGCTCTGTCCACAGTCCAGAAACACCCAGCAGAGCCTGTAAAGCTCGTTAAACTCACAGAAGAGCAAACACACGCTCTGAGAATGTGTTAATCAGTGAGTGTTGGGTCTGCTGGACGGTGCATTTCTGAACCTAGGACACATGCTAAGCTAGGCTAACCATCGCCTCACTCTGAGGGAGAAGGCAGGGAAATGTATTTCTCCAACTGCTGCTCGGCCTCCATGTGTTCAGCTGAGTCACATGCAGTCCTGCATCTCCCACACCAGGATCTGGTTGTTCAGTCTTCCAGCTTCAGGTTGTGTTGGGTGTAAGAAGAAGAATCAGAATTACTTTATTGACAGCATATATATTTTTACATACACACACTGAATTCGTCTTCTGCATTTGACCCATCCTTAGTTGAACACACACATGCAACACCTGGCAAATTACATGCAGTGAAACACACACAGGAGCAGTGGGCAGCATCAAGCGCCCGGGGAGCATATTGGGGGGTGAAGTGTCTTGCTCAAG
The DNA here is from genome assembly GCF_020382885.2 of Scatophagus argus. Lineage (NCBI taxonomy): Eukaryota > Metazoa > Chordata > Actinopteri > Scatophagidae > Scatophagus > Scatophagus argus. The sequence goes on along the minus strand of NC_058498.1, from coordinate 511,289 downwards.
GGCACATCAGCCGGCTAATGGAGGGGGGGGGGGGGCATTTGTCGCATTAATCACTCCACCACACCCAAGTTTTTCCTGCCCATCCAGTGGGGGAATCAAACCGGTGACCCTCCGATCACAAGCCGCTTCTACAACCTCTAGGCTGCCCCCCGTAAACATGAGGAGTGGAGATGTGAAGGTCAGAGCGACACCTTGACAGGCGCCCTTTACGTCATCCAGGTGTGATGGTCAGACAGGCTCTGACAGACATGTGACTTCGTTGTTGTGTGTGAGGTGGAGCCGCATGAGGCCAGTAAAACCTGTCAGCTCGCATGTGACGGATGCTTACGGACGTGATGTTCTTCTGTGGAGTTTTAACCTTTACCTGAACGCGAACCACCATCTTTCCTTTATTTCAGGCATTTAATCACAATCAGGTGTCCAGCTGCCATCTTTGGTTTGCCTGGGCCTTCACCATCACCGGCGAACCCCTCAGCTGCCAGGGTACCACCTGGCCAGTAACATCCAATCATGTTCATGCAGGTGTGTCAGTGAAGCTGATACTTCTCATTGAGTTCTGTGTCCACACCTCTGTGGACTGAAATGGACTTGTTGGGTGTTGGTCTCTGGACAGCTGAGACGTCCACCTGACTAAAAGTGATCACTTTAAACTTCTTCACGACGCTCTTTGGGCCTTTTTACATGCACTTCATGTGTTCACGCTGAGTTCTCTGCATTCTTGTTCACTGAGTCATCACATGTTTGCATGTTAGTGTGTGTGAAAGCAGATGACATGTGTGGACATGTCTCTGTGGTTTACCTGCTGGACGTTTCACACTCCTCAAAGAAGATGAAAACAGCATTATCCTGTCCTGCCTCAGAATCCTGAAGGCATTAAAGGATCAGTTCACCGTTTTTTTCATCCCATGTCTTCTTCAGGGGATGGTTTCTGCTCATATGTTTAGTTATTTTCTACAGTGAAATTATTCAGCAGATGGCCTAACAGTGACGGCATTTCCTGTGAGGTCATTTTTGGCGTGAAGGTTGATCTTTTACTGACTCAGAGGGGTCCACTCGTGTTTAGTTGTCTTTTGGTTTCTGCTGAGGAGGTTTTGATTTGAGTCGAGTTTGTCAGCAGGATGACCACATAAACATGTTGAAAGTGATGAAAGACAAAAGAGAGATTATTAAAATGATGTCTGAACATTTTCATCAATAATCTGTACTTGTGCATTGCAGCGCCAGGCCACATTAAAACATCCAACATGTTGGACAACATGAGAATGAATTTGGAGGAGGAGCTCTGAGTGCGATTACCTCATTTTTCACTTTCAGCTGATGTGATTTAAAATTCTGGGGAAGATTTATGAAAGCTGTAAGAGCTTGCTTGAACTCGTGTTCAGGTGTTTTATCTCCTAACATGATAAATGTGGATGGGCAGGTCTTTCCAGTGACAAGGTTGTGTGTCTCCACTCATAGTTCACATACCAACACCGGCCTCTGCTGGAGGACCCGCCCGCCGCTTTGTCCTCATCCTCACTCGCTGACGTGTATAAAGAGTCGGCGTTTGCGGTGATCGGTGTGAACAGGAAGCCAGTTCTCCGACAGAAGCTTCCCTGAATGAGTTTGTTGACCAACAGTCAAAGAGAAATCCTTCACACCGCAGGATCCTCCTGTCGGTTCACAGCTGCGATCCACCGCACCAACTGTAGCTGCTAGCAGGGATCAGCCCACAGGTGTGGCTGTGCAGGTGTCATGTTCAGGTGCAGCAGCCGCGACGCACTGCACACAGTCGCTGTTGGTTCTCACTGTTTATTTCCTGTCCTGAGGCTCTCAGACATTTAGCTTCCTTAGAGACTCAGTGTTTAACCAGCAGGCTGTGTGAGGTCTACCATGGACCTGCTAAGAAAGGGGTTCTAGAAACAGAGAGGATGTACCCAGACCAGTGCATGCTGGGAAAGGCTCCTGCCCTGGACAGGCGGGTACAGACGCTGACCGTTGGGACATAACGAAACATCAAAATGTCCACAACACGCGTTCATCAATGGAGAGCCGTTTGTCTTTGTCTCAAGTGTTCAGGTGAGACACGTTTCAGTCCTCTTCTATCCCAAACCACCATGTTTACAGTCTGAAACACCCTCCAGCGGACGAACTCAGAGGAGGAGTCGCTGACTTCGAGTCAGTTCGAACAGAAAACGTGTGCGTCCCAGCTGGCAGACCCAGTCGGACCAAACCTCTTGGAAGCAGCTGAAGAAGAAAATGTGTTTTCTGCACAGGCTGTAAGATGAAACCTGCAGCTTCTCTGATCCTCCCTGAGTGGAAAAGGTGAACCTCCAACATGACGTGAGGCAGCATCAGGACTGGCTGCCCTTCTTTACATCCAGCATCTGTTTCATTGTCTTTCTTATTTGCCCTCAATGAATGAATGAATGAATGAGCCTTTTCAGAATTTGTAGCAGGTTGTCTGTTTTACTTCCATGCAGGTTTTTATATAACAACAGGAAGTGAAATTGAACCGACCCGTCAGCTGGACTGACCCGCAGGGCTGTGCGACCTGCTGGGAGGTTTGGGAGGTGCTTTGATCGAGCTGTTTCATTAAAATATTTAAGATGTCAAACCGTTCCCTGTCTCGCCGCCCCCTCCAGTGCTCCCGTCTCGTCAATCAACAGGATTAGATTTCAAATTGATGGTGTCCCCAAACTCAGAACTTGTGATGGACGTCTGACCAGCGGAATAAAACGTCCTCCATCAGGTCAGGAGAGGGAAGGTGGGAGCAGGATATCCACTCAGCTGATTGGTGGACAGACAGAAATAACCTTTTACTGACTGCATTGTTCATCATTGAGGAAAAAACAAGAAGGTCCCCTGAGATCTGAACAAACAGCCTGTGAACAACAGTCCTGTAAAATCCCCCCAGTCTTCGTCTCAGTGTGGCCCGAAGCGCCTGCTTTGGTCAAGTCAGAGAGTAGAAAGAAGTTTGTTGTTGTTCTTCTTCTTCTGGTTCCTGCAGTTTGAGCTTCACTGTGTTCGCGTACCTTGAAGAGGCGGAGCCTCACAGCATGACTTGTCAGCATGACATCACAGACAGTTTGGGGGCCAATTGTGGTCAAGTGTTCAGAGCACACGTGAATCGATTATTGATCAGATAAACAAATGGATTCTAATGTAAACTGAATGGCTTTTAACGGCTTTTCTGCATCAGTTAATGAGCCTTAATGGAGTTAATGACCTTGAAAAACAAAACAACTCCACAGCTGCTCCAAATTGGATGGTTTAAGAGGTTTTTAATGGGTTAAAATAAACTGTAATGGACTGTTGAAAGATTTACCACGCAGTGTTTTCACCTTAATGACAAATTAAAGTTACTGTTTAAGGCCCTGAAACTCAGCAGACAATCCATTAAAAATATCTGTAGTGTCAGCGTATTGCAGTCCTTTTCTTATAAAACAGAATAAGACGGTGCTGACGTCCACACGGACTGAAGCAGCAGCCTCATGTTGACCCACTGGAGGCAGGACGCGTCACTTGGAATCACCAGAAGACTTTGTGGACACTCAGCATCTCACTGAAGGGATTTCTTTTGTGTCCAGGTGAAGTGCTGTGTGAACGCGTCTTCTCCTGTGACTTTAACAGAGCCTGTGTGTGTGTGTGTGTGTGTGTGCGTGTGTGTGTGTGTGTGCTTTTCCTCAGAAAGTGAGTCCCTGTGCGTCAGGAATCTGGCCGGTTTAGCAGGAAATCTGAGAGGTTCTTTTTTTCTTGATGATGTGAATGTGTTGCCAGCAGGCGTAGGCTGAAGAACCACCGGAGGGACTGAGGGGGGAGACTTGGACAGAGACACACAGGCTGAATGTGGACTGCAGTGGGGTATGATCCAGATACAGCTCGGTTCCAGTGTGGGACCTTCTGCTGTTTGTCATCCAGGCTGCAGGAGGGATGGAAAATGAGCTTAAAGACGAGCTCGAACAAACAAAAAGCACTGAGCAGTCACAACGAGTTCATCTGCAGCTTCCTGATGAGTCTTACAGAAGTACAGGCTGAGGTTAGCCTAGCTTAGCACGAAGCCTGGAGGCAGTGTGAAACAGGAAATTATGAACTACGGGGCCGCAAATGATCGACCGATGAGGACTTTGAGGCATTTCCAGCAGTTTTTGTCAGATGATTGTGAAAACTGTCCACCGCAAGACAATGTTAACTGACTTAGGGCACAAGTTCCGACAAACCATGTCAAGATTTAAAGAAAGCCCCACCCCACCCCACAGGGTGTAAACCGGTCAGATGGGACAGTCAGGTCGCAGATGTCCCCTATCTGTCAGACTGGACATGATGATGAGGTTAGTGTGTCGTTAATCTAAAATGTTAAAAGGTGGGTTGGTGGAAACTTTCTACAGCGTGCTGCAGTGACACCTGGAGGAAAAGGTGGACGTGTTTCTGTCTTGGGTCCATCCAGCAGTTCCTCACGTGCTTTTGTTTTCTGAATGATTCTCGTTACCCTGAACACCGACACAGCACATTTATGTGGTTATCGTTCCCGAACGATTCATTCAGTTTGGACTCCACAGTTTTCCCCTGCTCACTCGCTGACTTCAGCTGACTACCTGCTGACTCACTTCCTGTCCAGCCTTTCGGCACTAACCTGATGTTTTGTGAGGCTGATTGTGCTGTGAGCAGAATCTGGTCTCAGCTGAGTACAAACATGGAGTCTGTGCTGGACTTTGTGCTTCATATTTCATCCTTTAACAGGACAATCGCAGCTTTTAAAGTGTTCCCGCCCTCTCGTTCCACCTGTCTTCCTGCAGATCGGGCCGAGGCTGAGCTGAAGGAGTTCAGTCCGTACTACAGGAAGCAGTTCTCCGTGGCTCGTTTCTCTCAGGTGGAGGATGACCTGGAGCAGCACAAAGAGCAGATCACGCAGCTGCTCATACAGAAGGTACCAGTCAGCAGCTGCACATTCACTCAGATGGAAGTTGGCCTGATAGACAACAATAAATCAGAACATATTAATGAAAAAGTCCTAACTGTCGTCCTGATCATCCAATCAGAACACGGCAGTAACTGAATTTACAGAAAGGTGAAGCGCAGGTATTTTCTCCTGCAGGCTTTATAAAAAGTGCTCAGAGCAGCAGGGACGAGGGACAGGACACGTGTCCTCTGATAGATTACATGAGCAGCTCCCTGCAGACAGAATTCAGAGGACAAAATCAGATTCTCGCCACATTTTTAGCAGTCTGTTCAGTGTGTGTGTATGTGGAGCAGGAGGCTCCTGAGGAGGCGGAGGTGCTGTACGAAGAAGGCGTCTTTTATTTTGACGACACCAGGAAGTGGAGGGAGCGCTATGTGGTGGTGAGAGCCAACTACAGCCTGGAGTGTCACGACAGCCTGGAGGTGAGCGCCAAACCGCCACGCTTGTTCGTTTTGTTTTGCGATTGTTTTCTCAACGTCTGTTCTCCTCCTTCTTCTTCTGTTGTCTCTCAGTCTTTTGTTAAAGGAGTTCCTCCACGCCAAAAGCTGCTGCCTACAGGGGGCGCCGTTCTGACCACAGAGGAGAAGTACATGTCCATGGTGGACAAGTGCTTTCCTGATGACACCAGTGAGTAGGAGAAGCAGTACATTTTGCTGACAGCACTTTGAATTCAGGACTCGTTCTGGAGTGTGTCAGACTGTGCTGCTGAGGCGTTTCAAACGTCCTGCAGGTCATCAGGACGGCTTCGGCCTATCAGCGGTCTGAATCGGACGAGCGTGGACTGAGTTCTGAGTTCGGCTGTTTGCACACAAACACGTGCTGAGTGTCTTTACCTGAGGGTTTTGTTCACCTGTGGGTTACAGATTACAAATCAATAAGTGATGAAGCTACACTCGTAACTCTGACTCACTCTCAGATTAACACTTCAAATATGTCATCAGGCGCCGTGAGAGGCAAAGGAGGAAGACAGTTCCTGGTGATCTAATTGATTTCAATTTAAATGAAATCAATTTAAATTGTTTATATCCATGAAAGTTTTGGCAGGCGATTATTTTGCTGTCAGGTTGTTTGGTGTTGCTGCTTGATTAGACTGTGTGTTGAATCCTAAAGAGAAGAGAATCTTCAACGGTAAACTTAACAAAGCTTAAAGCAGCTCAGGTGGGAGTCTGGGGAGGAAAGACTGAAGTGCAAAGCAGGATTTAAATAACACAAACAGCAACTTTGAGATCAAATATAGTTGAAATTCTTCGACTTCCTTGCCCACAGGCAGTGGGTGTCTGATAGCACGCATTTTCGGTGGAATATTCCTTTAATCACACCATGTCGTCACAGGCATGTTTGGACTGGCTCTGCCGTGGACTCTTCTCAGTGTATTTCCAACAAAAAGCTTCCATGTGAAACAGACTGCATAACCCAACACCTCCTTCAGAGCAGGTTACTCACCTGGATTAACCTGCGCCAGCACACCTGATCCCACCCCGCCTGTTTCACAACTGTGTTTAAAGGGTCACTTTCACTTATTTTTCACCCTGGACTGGTTTTTGTTTCTTGTTCTTTTTCCCCATTTGATGTTTTTGTGTCTAATGGGGATGAAAATTTTTGAAAGCGGTCCTCTTTGAGCACCGCAGCCGTGAAACTGGCTGCAAACCATCAGACCACATCCTCTGACGGTCCCTGTTTTGTCCGATCGTCATTCCAAGAGTCTGACAACATTATGGGCAGGATCCCGGCACAGACAGCCCCCCTTCTGAATAGAAACAGCTGCCACATTGCTCTCGCCAAATCAGTCCCACTCCATTTACAGATTCATAATTTTATCTTTGTAGACGAAAGAACAAAACTGCACACTGTTCCCACAATCACCAACTCTGGGTTTTGGTTTGGTCCAAATAAACCTTTAGTTCAGCATGTTAGCTGTGAAAATGTCCTGGCTGCTCCTCTGATGTCTTCATATCTCCCAGCTCATGTCCTCTGAGCGTCTCCAGATCAAACTGCATAAGACTCCAGTATCTGACTGATTTTGTTTCGGGAGCTCGCACCGTCACGCTGCCAGCTGACCTCAGGGGCTTTTTATTCAACTTCATCTGCTTTAGTGGGTCACCGAGTGGAACGAAGAGCTCGCTGTCACTCAGCCACCGACACCGTGAGGGAGAACGATGATGAATGCACAAGTTAAATAACGGCTTTAATTTCCACATCGCTCCGCTGTAACCTGTCTTTAACACACAGAGTAACCAACAATCAGCTCTCCAAACTGACGCCTGTTTCAGCCCTCTCACCAGTTTGAGAGGTTTTCTGTCTGACCTGATGACGGTGTAACTGAAGTCACCAGGATTCAGCCTCAGCAGAACATCAAGCCCAATAGCATTTAGTGATTTGGTCTCAAACCGTCCAAACGTTAGGACAACGTGAGGAAAACTCTGGACCGGTCTCGTCGTTCAGCTCGGTGTTGACCACCAGCTGACCTTCGTCTTGATATTTTCTGTTTCAGACGTGAAGGAGGACTTTGCTCCTCCTCTGTCAGGGATGCCCGGACAGTTTCCTGTGTACCTGCGCCTGCCCTACAGGAGAGACTCCTACTTCTGCTTCAGACAGCAGGCCAAACAGGAAGCCTTCCTGTCCATGCTGTCGGACTGCATCAGACACCAGAACCAAGGTGAGACCGCAGACAGACAAGAGAGACGAAAACCTTCTCCTGCTACGACGATACAGTAAAGAACCTGAGAAATACAACCACAGCAGCTTTTCTTTTCCACCACTTGATATTCTGAGGAAACCGAGTAAAAAATGATTCATAGCAGACAGTCACTAATGAGCTGCTGTCTTCTGTCAGAGACACGACAGGATAAGACTTCAGTTTGTATTGTGTCACATGAACCACTTTCGACAGTTGCCATGACAACACACTCGCCGCGCCAGCCCTTCACGACGGCGCAGTTAAAGCTCGACATTGAATTCAGATGATCACCGTGACAGTGAACACACACTGAAGCCTGATTCTTATGCATTCTGTGATTTGTCCCTAATGGACAACATGCCGATGCGTGTGTTGTCTTCGTGTCTTCCTCTCTGGCAGACTTCCTGAAGAAGACGACGTGTGAAGTGCAGGCCTTCCTCAAAGCCATCCAGCTCTACAGACAGGACAGAGACCAGTTCGAGGCCTGGGACATGCTGATAGGAAGTGATGTCAGGGTACGTCCCGCATTTGCATGATGGGCACCAGAGTCGGATTTCAGACTCGTTTGCTTCCTCTCAGCTGCTTTGTGAGCGTGTTGACTGAGCAGACGTGAGGAGGAGAGGAGCTTTTGTCTCCGTCCTCCTCACACTCGTCTTTCTGCTTCTCTCTGCTGCGCTGCTCCCTCCCTCCAACATAATGGCAGCACTGAGTCGTTGTTCGCTCACACTGTGTTTGTTCAGAGGAAGCCACACACACACGCACACACACACACACACACCATTTACACTCAGCTTGTTTTAGCTGTAAGTCAGACATTTCCTGTTGTTTCTGTTCAAAGTGTGCTGTTCATACAAAATACATACCAAAGGCATTGTTTTCCTTGCACATAGCTGTCGGCTGACACACACACACACACACACACACACACACCCCCTCGTGTCTGCGAGTCAGTGGTGAGAAATGAAAGGAATGAGTGAAATGCTGGGCAGAGATAACATGAACAGTTTGACCAGGTTTTATGGCAGATCCTTAATCAACTTGTGCGTGCGTGTGTGCGTGCGTGCGTGTGTGTGTGTGTGTGCGTAGGCTGTTCAGACTTACATGTTTGGTGATCATTTAAAAATCTGTCCAGGCTGCAGCTTCTTCAGTGTGTTGGTTTGCTGTCAGGACACAGAGGAATATTTTACTGTGCTTGAGAACACTTCTGGATTTTAACTAAAATATCTAAACTGCACTTTTTACACCATTTAGTAGTTAGATCAGCAATCTGAGACAGTTTAAAGGCCAAGTGAAGGGAATGACTGCAGTTGTGTTTGCAGGTGATGGGAAACCTGGTGATGGAGCAGCTGCTGCCGTCTCTTGAGAAGGACATGCTGCCTCGCCTCAAAGCCAAGAAGACGGAGAAGAAGAGGGTCTGGTTTGCTGTGAGTCACATCTGAAGACGCTGCTGCTTCTCTTAGCTAAACGTGAAGGGAAGTGCATTCAGGCCGTTTCCTGCATCATGGCTGTGCACAAGCAGTTTGTTTCTGATGTGTCCAGACGCTGGAGGCGGCCTACATCCTGGTCCAGGAGCACCTGTTGGAGGGACTTTCAGAGCTGAAGGAGGCGTGTCGAGCGTCGGCCCGGCAGCAGGAGGTCCTGATCCACTCCGACATGGACCAGATCGTGGAGTCCAGACGGCAGCTGGAGGAGAAAGTCCGAGGTAACGAGGGGAGAGGAGGGGCTCTGGGAAAGATTTTCAACAGACAGACATAAGCAGACATTCTTTCTGTCAGGCTCCTAAAGCTCCTAAAGTTTGTCTGCTTCTGTTTCATAAATCATCATTGTGGCGTTCAGTCTGATATTAAAGCTTCCTGTAAATGGATGTTTGTACTGTAATCAACGTGTTCAGGGGTGAGCAGATAAAGACTGAATTTTAATTTGTGGGTGAACTGCTCCTTTAAGGTTATAGTTGAGCTGTGAAATCTGCAGACAAGCAGCTTTACCGTCAGATGTCAGGTGTCTCATGTTCACCTGCAGGTACCTCGGCGAACCTGTGTGCGCTGGTCTGAAGTCTGTGAGGTCACACTCGGTTTTCTGTGCGTGTCTTCGGTTCACACAGCATCAGCAGTAGGTTCAGGGTTCGTCTTCTTCTCTCCTCCAGCCAAGGTGTCGGAGCCGGCAGAGAAGCTGTGCTCCGAGCGTGTCCAGCCGTACCTGGCCTCAGTGCTGGAGGAACTCATGCAGCCAATCAGCTCCGGCTTCCAGGAGGGACGCCAGCTGAGTCAAAGTCTGATGGACCAGGTGTGCCAAGACATCCTGCCGCAAGGAAACGACGAGCAGCTGAAAAGGGTCTGTCCATCATAAATGTGCTCCTCTGATGTGTTTCTGATGTTCCGCAGGTTGTAGAACGAATCGATGCGAAAGTTAGCTGTTAGCTGCAGCCTGGAGACACTCTGTGCCACAGTCTGACTGCTGTCACTGCACTCGGCCACAGGCAGACCTGCTGCGTGGCCTCAGTTTAGACGAACCAAATCCAGCTGTGAACTCCTGCCAGCTCCTCCATTACCGACTGAGGAACACAGCAACCTGGAACGTCACCTCCTGCTGTTAGATTCATGTGAACGCAATACAGACCGAGGCGCTGAAGGGCACCATCTGTTGTTTCACCCTCCTCTCTGTCTGGCAGGCTCTGGCTGACATGGCGAGGCCCAACCTGCTGAGCTGCTACCAGAAGATCGGCACCCTGCAGGACAAAGTGCAGCAGCTGCAGGACAGATTTGGTTTCTCGAACATCACTGGCGTGATTCACAGCGCCCAGATCGACCTGCAGCAGGTAGACGGCTCTCACACACACACACACACACACACACACACACAGAGTGGGCGGAGGAATCATTTGATCTGCCAACATTTATGACACACTTGTGGTTGTAATGTTTCAGCCATTGACTCAGATCTCAGCTGTGTGAATCAGATGTGCTTCACGCTGTTACACACTCTGCATCTGGTTGATTAAAGAGCTGTCTCATCACGTGTGTGTGTGTGCGTGTGTGTGTGTTTCAGCTCATTGAAAACGCTGCGTACACGTTCAAGCAGCTGCTCTATAAAGCCATCCAGGACAACCCAGAAAACGCCGGCTCTGCCATCGAAAAGGCCGAACTCAGAGTGCTCAAGGTCAGATAACACAAAGTCACGAGGTTCAATCAGTCTGGGTGGTCTTGACACTTTAACAGAGACCGTCCACCGCTCCACCGTCTCTTCATCATTTTGACTTTGTATGACTGAGACTCAGATGGTAAAATAACAGGGCGACAGACTGAGTTCACTCTCTGTGTTTTCTGCAGCAATACGACTATGACAGCAGCACGGTGAGGAAGAGGATCTCCCAGGAGGCTCTCGTTGCCATCACTCTGCCCTTCATCAAGAAGAACCTGGCCCCCATCTGCAAAACCGTCAGTCCGCACACACACACACACACACACAGGACTCGGAGGGCATGTGATTAGTCAGGTACCTGTTTAGTGGATGGAAAGAAGGTGATTTAGATGAGAAGATGAGTTATTCTGATACTGGATGAATCGTCATTTTAAAGTAAAAAGATCAAACTACTGCTGCTTCCAGCTTCTTAAATGTCAGATTTTGCTTCTTTTCTTCTGTCTTTAACTGTAACTGAAGAGTCCTTGGGGTTTGGACTGTTGTTGGACAAAAGAAGCAACTTGAATACAAGACTTTGGACTCAATCATGAATGTAAAATGTCAGATGAATCAATAATGAAAGTAATCATCAGTTTGTCTCCGTCTGTCCAGGAGCTTCAGGGTCTTGACCAGTTCATCGATGCTGATCACTCCAACTTCATCCACATTGAGAACGTTTATGAGAGCATCCTCCTGCAAACTCTAGACAAGGAGGTCACCAAAGGTACGACAGGGCTCTGATCTCTCTCACACACACACACACACACACACAGCTGCTCTAATCCTTCTCGTTACGTTCTTGTCCTGCAGTGGTGAAGGAGGCAGCGAGCCTGCAGAAATACAACCTGTTCACAGACAGCAGGGACCTGCTTAGTCAGTCCAGCCACTCCAGCCTGTCCTCACCATCCGTCTCCACTCCAAGCAGCCCTGCCATGACGCTTGCCTCCCCCACTAAGACTTCCCTTCAGCTGCAGCCTCCCCCTCCTCCTGTGCTCCACAGTCTCTCGTCCACAGCCCAGGAGAAAGCGAACGGTGAGTTGCAGAGTGAAGCGTCGACAGGCGTGGCAGTCATCGAGACGCCTCTGGGGAAGGCCGAGCCAAAGGAGACAACTCGGAGCGCTGCTGTCGGTCAGGAGGTACCAACGCTCAAAGCAGAAAATGTCGTCCACACTGTGACGGCCGAAGCAGACACACCTGCCGCACTTCAGACAGCAGCTTTAGCAGAGTCAACCAACCAGAGTGCGAAACAGGAAGTAAAGATAAAAGCAGCTCCAGAGACTGTGATCCAAGAGGAAGTGATTTCTGTCCAAACGGAACAAGCCGCGGCGGATGTTGAGCCTCAGCTGCACGGTGCAGATGCTCCGAAAGCAGCAGAAATCTCCAGTGTTGTAGAAAGCATACAGACAGATGCAGAAGCTCCTGAACCAAGTCCGGATTCTACAGATGAAGTGGTAAACACCTCAGCAGAGGGTACTGATCCCCAAACTGCAGCCGGCAGTGAAGATAAGACGCACTGTGAGAGCTCAGACATCAAGTCAGAGGCTCCCTCTGCTGGTCAAACACCTGAACTCACACCTGCGGACACCAGCCTTGACCTGAAGCCAGAGGAAGCAGCAGAAACAGTTAGCGTCTCAGACCCAAATTCTCTGGATGTGTCAGTAGGAAGCGAGTCGGCTCCCTCAGATGTGGAGTCCATGGAGGAAGTCAAAGACACACAGAGCAGCGAGGAAGAAATGTCGACTACCTCTGATGTCGTGGAGGACAAGGCTAACCTCACTAAATCACCTGTGAGCTCAGATGATCCCGCTGAACACTCAACGGCAAGCGACGAGCCGGCTCCTCGGGTCCAGACAAAAGCTGTGGGCGAGGACGGCGGCGTAGGTGGGGACATCGAGGCGGGAGCGAGTGTTGAGCCATCAGAGGAGGTGGCAGCAGCCTCTCAATCTCCTGTGCCCGCAGGAGAAGAAACCCCGTCTAGCCCTGAGGCCCAGCCCCTGGACTCCGTCAAGGAGATCCGAGACCTGGTGGTGGAAGTGATCGAGGTGGAAGAGCTGGTGCAGCGTTACCCCGATGGAGTTCCAAAAGAGGAGTGAAGCATCCCAATGAGCTGCAGCTTCACCGTTCGGTCTCCTGAAGGGACAGTGAAACAGAAGCTTCCGCCGCCACAAAGAAACACAAAGACGGAAACAAACGCGAAAGCTTCCGGGAACTTTTCAACACATATGCATGAAGTTATTTATACACATCATTTAAACACAGCAACATGAAACCAACAGGTCGGGTTCGTCCAGAGACGGCACGTCTTCACACACTGCGGGCTGGAAGCCGAGGGAAACGGCTGGTGTGGCCCTCAGATGTATTTTACTGTTACTGCATCGACATGTAAGCGGCATGTCGTCGAGGTGCGTCTCAGGTTAATCTGAGTCATCAGTCCAGTCATCAGTCCAAGCCATTTCATGCTCGGGAAGGTAACAAGTCTGTTTCCCTCTGAATGACACGAAGTGACCTCAGAATTCAGTTCTGCATCTCCACCCGGCACCGAACTCCACCCAAAAGCACAGCCCGAGGACTTTACATTTCTGCTTGTGTTCACTTAAACAGAGAAGACATGTTAACCCATCAGCTTACAGAACGAGTAACGAAGGCCAACTGTTGCAATTCAACACACTCAACTGGCTGTAAAGTGCTGACTGTGCTGGACACACTGCAGGGGCGTAGAACCACAGACGCCGACTGATGGCCCCACGTCAGCGGAGTGTCGGCCTGGCGTGTCTGGGTCCTGACAGGTTTGTTCAGCTTTGGACTGAACCAGGCTAGCTGTGTCCCTCCGCTTCCAGTCCTGAATCCAGCTCTGTAACAATCACACGCACGAGTCGAATCTGTGTCGAAATGAATTTAGAAATCAGATATTGGAATCTATTGGACCGCTGTTCAGTGGATCAATACCATTCAAACTAAAGCTGTGCTGTAGGAACAATTTATTTCTCATTCATGTGATTTTATCTCAAAAAAAGTAGCTCATCAAAGTGCCTCCAGTCACATGACAACAGAAACCTGCCTTTGTCACGTGGATGCGGTTGCCGTAGAGACGGGTCAGAGTCTAAACACCTGTGCTGTAGCATCGTGAGTGCCTTTTACCTGTGTGGAGCGTCTGATAGAGACGTGGTTAGTGAGACAGTCTGCAGTGAGGACCACAGAGTGTCCACAGGGTGAATGTGGATTCATGGAAACACTGTGTGGAGACATAAATAATAAAACATGTAATCAAACACGCTCGGCTCTCTGCTTTCACTGCTGGGAAGACAACACACCCAGTGCATGTTTACATCTGCCAACAGAACAAACACAGCACAATGCTTTGATTATTTATTTATGGTCCACAACATGTCTATAAACCAGTCACAGGCACATAATCCAACATGTGTGATACGTTAGATACATCTGAAATATTGCACCACAGAAGAAGAAGCTCAGATTTCAGCAGGCGAGCGGCGCTCCAGGCACATCGAGGACAACATGAAGAGAAATGCGGCACATTCTGTAACATTTGTTCACATTGAAATCACATTGTAAAGATAAGCAGTTTCTTCTTTTCCTCCTGGAGATGAATAAAGTCATTTATCTATCACACTACATTCACAGAAACAAACGAGTTCATTATGCACACTGATCTGATACAACCCACAGCTTCAGTGTGTGTGTGTGTGCACAAATGAAAATAACAATCACGCTTTATCTTATGGGCCCTAAGAGGTTATTCGGTCTAATCAGTTTTTAAAAGGCTGTGATGTCTTAAAGAAAAGCTTCATTTCAGTCCAAATGAATGTTTACCAACTCGTCGTTTCTTGCTGGAAACCGAGTTCGACCTGCTGTCCAGTGGGAAAGCTAATTTATTCCAGTGTTCCAGACCTGTTAGCACAAAGAGGGACCAAAGCATCCTTAGGCAGAGTTACATGACACAGCCACGTGTTGCATGATGCACAAGTCAGTGGTTTCCAACATGTGGGGGGTGGCCCTCTCAGGGACACAAGATAAACGAGAGAGGTCTCAAACTGAGGAGACTTTCTTCTCCTCCAGAGACTCGAGAAGTCCTTCCAACAACCTGAGACAGAAAACATTCGGTTTCTGGTTGAAGATGATGACCCGTGACAAAGCTGGGAACCACTGAGCCGCACTGCAGCCCGTGACGCGGACCGGTTCACAGAGGACAAGTCTGTTAGTAACACTCGAGTAGGGACACGAGGCAGACTCGGACACAAACACAGTTCAGCAACGCCTACGTTAAACTCTTATTCACGAATTCATCTCAACATGTGCGAGTTTTCCCTGAATTCAAAGAGGACAGAAGACTTTTGGTGCTGCATCAACAAAAAGGAAAGTGACGCTGAGTGTGTGACTAAGTGATGGTTAAGATGATAATGCCCTCCTGTGACGACACGGTGACGGCGCTCGTCCACGGAGGAGACACTGTGTGTGATGTGTGAGAGCTTCTGTTTACCGGGAGGCAGCGCTGTAGAAAAACTGATCGTCAGGGCGGAAGCCGTAGGCGCTGACGGCTCGATCCGCCGGGACAAAGTGCTCCGACACACTGGCAGGACAGAAGAGAGGACATTCACTCACTTAATACTAACTACACACAAGCTAAACACGCTAAACAGAAGATAAACTGAACAAGTAACTCAGCAAAGACAACACAATCAAACTGATCCAAATGAAACGAACGTCGACAGTAAAACTCAGCACTAAAACAACAACAAAGTACAAAGAATAAACAAATAAAAAGCTACAGCATCTGCTCAGTCAAAGTGTGAAGTTCTCTGTTCAACGCGCATCAGATGTTTGACACGATTCATCGATTATCATGACAGGTGGCGACTAATTTCCGATTACTGGGATTCAAAATCTGTTGGACAAAGTGCAAGCAGCACATTAATGATCACACTGACTGGTTGTCCACATGATGCAATATTACAAAGAGAGGAAGTTCAGGTTCAAAACTGAGGGACATGTTTGTGTAGTGACACACCACCAGGTGGAGCTCTGAGACCGGCCATGAGTCCAGACCCCCACCCCACCCCAGGGCCAAACCTCTCACTCACTCACAGCACGGGATGAAAAAGCCCCTCATAAAAAGCGAGTGGAATATTAACGTGTCCTGATGCAGGTGTTGGACGTCCACAGTGAGTGTGTGAGTTACACACTGCTCATGGCTGCAGGGGTAAACAGCACAGCAGCCAAGCCATAAAAACCAGAGAGATGTCAAAACACAACGGCGTGACGAGGGCGGAGGCTGACGGCCAAACCCCGAGGACCTGGTCGCCCTCCGCCCAGCTGCAGGGGCCTGTCGAGGGGGACGGTAAAAGGACTGCGTCCACACCGTATAAATCAGTCACTGTGTGGATGCGGAGACGGAGGGCGGGGGCCGATTTCACGCTCCATCTTCTGACCAGCTGCTGGGTGTTTGTGTCGGGGGGGGGGGGGGTTCAGGACGGGACGGCTGACGGATAGACCGGAATCTGATGGATGACACCACAGCGCACACGTCCTCAGTGAGGGAGTGCGAGCTGACCGGCCCGTCCTCCTCTCACAGCCTTCTAAAATACGAGCTGTTTGCTTTGCCCCTGCAAGCGCCTATAATGACGTGTTGTTTTTAGCCAAATCACTTCCAGCGATCAGTTACACAGCTTGGAGCAAAGCCCCTCCTCCTCCCCCTCTCTGTTTTGCCTTTGCCCCCTGCAGCCCCCCCAGCCCACAGCCACTCCCTCCTCCCCCGGCAGAAATATGTCTTTTTCCTCTCCGCACGCTATGGCTGTCAGGGGGGATTTGAGAGTGAGGCTAAAGGAGGCAGGATGAAGGCTGGAGCTCTGAGTCACTTCGTTCCCCTGCCTGCAAGTTTCTGTGGCCGACAGGCTACGGTCAGACCCGACGGGTCCCGATGCACGAGGCTCACCGAGTCCAGGACGGACTCATCTCCATCTCCATCTCATCTCCATCCCGCTATGCTTTGTTGCAATCAGGGCTGCAGCTAATGAGATTTTTCATTATCAGTCAAAGTGCTCAGTATTTTCATGAACTGGTTTGACCCTCCATCCATCCATTTTCTATACCGCTTATCCGAGCTGGAGCCTATCCCAGCTGACTACGGGCGAGAGGCGGGGTTCACCCTGGACTGGTCGCCAGTCCAGTCCAACACACAAGGACAGACAACCACACACTCTCACACCTAGGGGCAATGTCTTAGACCAATTAAACCTATTAGTTAGACCAATTAACCTAATGTGCATGTTTTGGTATTGTGGGAGGAAGCCGGAGAACCCGGAGAAAACCCACGCAGGCACAGGGAGAACATGCAAACTCCACACAGAAGGGCCCAGACCGGGATTCGAACCTGGAACAGGGTTTGGCCGTCAGCCTCGACAGTGCTAACCACTGCACCACCGTGCCCTCCCTGGTTTGACTATAAAATATCAAAAACTAAAAGCGTGAGAAGAAACCATCATGAATTAAATGTGCTGAACACGCTGACTCCTTGTCACTGATTGGTTAAGTCTACAGGTAGTGACCAGGTGCAGCTCAGTGTCGCTCTCCTTCTCACACTGCTTTGTGGGAACAGTTTTAAAGAGCTAAAGTTTGTGAAAATCCCCATAAAAAGGGAGAGATTAAGAACTGTGTCTGACCTGAGTTGGTTTTTTGTGTCTCCTGTCCTGTTAATCCTGCAGGTGAGGTGATCAGGTGTGTAATCTGACAGGTGTGAAGGCAGCGTCAGAGCCACACTAACTGTTTTCCCTCAAGCTCAAAGCTAACGCCATAAAACCTACACAAACGCAGCGATTTACAAAAACAAAGAGATCACAACCAGAGGCAGACTGTGCAGAACTGAAGATGATCATTTCATTTTAATTTCCGTGTGCGGGAATCAAATCAGGACGTGACGTGAGGTCACGTGAGGTCACGTGACGTTTCCCGCCTGAGACGTGACACAGCTGCCGTCAGCTGATGTTTCTGCTCACGAAAGCACGCCAATTAACGCGTTGGCCGCCTCCTTCACTTCGCAGACAAAACGAAGAGGTGGAGGTTGAGGGCCACTGAGACAAGGGCCCGAGTGTTCCCAGTTTGGCCCCAGAGGAGCGTCTGCACGTCCTGTCCCACAGAGGACATTCCTCACTAGTGAACAGGAAAGGGAATCAGGCCTTTTTCCTCCCCGGCTGTGACCCTTTGCAGGGCCCCTGGCCGGGCCCCACTTTGATCTCTCCCCGCTGTCACCGCTCAGGTTACCGCACTCCCACCACCACCTCCACCTCCCGCCAGTGTACCTCCACCCCTCACCTGACTGTGACGGCGTCCTGCTTTTCCCTCTCTTCCTTTATTTGTACCTCACCTCACTCCCCGACGCCGCATTGCATCCTCACAAAGCGCTCATTGATTCCCCTGCTGACGCGTCCCCCTGGTCTCACACTGTTGGACATGTCCCTGACCAAAGCACTGTGGGACGTCTGCCACTCTGTCCTTACACAGCAAAGTTTAATCTGAACAGGACTCAACCTTTTGGAGACAACATTTAGCATTAAGATGAGTTTCCAAAATCAGTTTTGAAAATATTCAGGATGTAAACATTTTTGATAAGGAGCTCTTAAATTGAGTGAGTAAGAACCAGTAAACAACAAGTGAGTACAGCTGAGACATACATTAAGTGGTTTCGACACGGGCCATAAAACCGGGACGTCCCGACACGTCCGGACCGTGGATCCGCACAGGGAGCAGCTGGTTACAGCTCCGTTCACCCCTCTGAAAGCTGCTAAGTGTGGCATGAAGCCAGAAAAGGAAATCAGACTTTCCAAATGGATCAAAGTCTGAAGGATTCACTTTGTGAGCTGTGACGTTCAAAAAAATGGGTCACACTGTGAAATGTACTGAAAGAAGTAGAACAAGAGGAACATTATGAACATTTAATACATCTATCAACAATACAACCAGACGCTGGATTTTTAACATTCTGATCATGGTGTACTGTAGTATTTGTTTTTTAACACAAAGCACAGGACAAGGCTCTGACTGGGTTTATACTGTGATTCCAGCCACTGCACTTCCTGAGCTGCAGCTGCTTTAACGATGACAAGTCGGCCTGATGGACTGATTTCCGTGCAAAGCGAAGACTAATCTGCTTTCCTGTGCTGAACTTTCTTCTTCTGCACAAGCTCTGGTCGCCGTGTGGCTCTTTAATAACGCGGGTATAAAAGCTCGTTCTGATGCCGATGCTGATGACAGTGACTGCAGAGTGTTGGGTCCATTTTAAAAGGCCACATTCACACCATGTTTCACACATAGTTTAAAATAAGTGGCGGGGCTGGCTTTGATTATTATGTTAACCTGGATCACTCAGAGTACAGCGGCCAAATTAAAACAGTCTCACAGACGCCGACTCCCCCGGCGCTCTCAGTATATTTAAACGGTATCAGTTACAAAGTCGAGGGAGCGAGAAGCGAGTGACAGAAAGAGAAAAGAATGAGAGCAAAAACAGACAGTAAAGAAAAGAGTGAAGGGATTTCTTTCTCTGACTGTCGTGGATTCAGACGCTCGCAGTCGGCCTCTCAACAGCAGCCAAACTAAACATTCCTGCCGGCCGGGGGGAGGCAAAGAAAAAAATCCATCAACCCGAGCTTTATCGCACGCAAGGAGACGTTTGATAAAAAATAAGACAAATTACTCACAATAAACTTTCCGTTTCCTCAACTATTCATCATCCCGGCAGCAAATCGAATCAGCTCGATGCCGGGACTAAAAATGGACTCAGAAGGAACTCAAAGTCCGACTCAGTGATAACAGGACTGATTTTTAATTCGCAGGCTTCAGTTTCACATTTCACTATGGAATGTCAGCGGCGTACTGGGACTGAAGCAGTCGAAATACTGGAGCCACAGAGGAACGAAGGAGAGAAATAAGAAGACGGACCCAGCCGGAGAGTGTTTGTTCTCAAAGCCGGAGTATTGCTGTTGAGGGTGGGGCGAGGCCTTCTGGGAACGACGAGGCCTGGTTCAATAACACCAGCGAATAGCGATTCAGAACAACAACATGAGAGGGCAGCGCGGCGGCTGCTGGGCGAGCCGACCGAAGCGAAACACTCACAGGTCAGCGTTTCCTCTCTGACACAGCCAGTGTTTCTGGACAAAGACAACCTGCCCTGCCGACAGCCTCCATCACACACTGCTGCCTCCGTCACAATCCTGCTGCACACACACACGCATTTTCCAGCTGGCTCAGTTTCACTTCCATTTCCAGGCTCTCTAAATACCACGATTTGCTAAGTTACTCAGATATAATATATCTGTAGTGACTGACAGAGAGCTTCGTCACCTGAAGCTCAGTATCACCAAACCAATCAGCTTGTGGTGGACTACAGAGCTTCAGATATGGATGTTGCTGCAGAGAAGCTACAGACTGTACATCTTGGAAGCATCCCACACATGTTTAAGGCGGCGGTTCAGAAGATCAATACGATCAGCCAGGCTGAAGGTGGACACCCAAGATTGATGTCACCAGCTCACACTGTGATCACATGTGAGATCTGGTCACAATCCTTCAGTTCTGAGTTCCCGGAAAGCAAACATCATGTCACAGTGAGGCTGAGCTTTGACCTTTGGGCTGAGTCCAAGTGAATATTTGTGCCAAATTTAAAGAAATTCCCTCAAAACTTTCCTGAGACATTACACTCACGAGACGACAGACAACCTGAAAACATAAAGCCGCACAGAGGCATTAAAAATATTTCTGTAATAGTTTTGTGCACAGACTGGAACCATGAAGTGATGTATTTGCTAACCATAAATACATGGATTCAAAAGTGTGTCGGGGCTGAGGAAGAGCTCCATACCTGCTCATGAATCCAGCCCGTCCCAGCTCTCTGTTCTGGAAGTCGGCGTAGAAGTCAGGGCTGATGCCACCGTCTGCTGAGATGATTGGATCTGGATGAGACGAAACAAACGCAGCTCAAACAGCCACCACATGCTGTGTCTCTGCGCTTTTCTCATTCAAATGACTCTGTTTTCGAACACAACAAAGCTGTCAGTACCAGCACTGTAGAACAGGTGAGGTCTCTCCAGCATGTCTCCGTTCCCGATGAAGGGTTCTCCGTCCTCCCCGTACAGGAACATGTCACCTGCTTCATCCATTTGATGGTTCTCCACCATCTCCAGCCACTGACTGTTGTACCAGCGGAACTTCTCAGTCTGGACCTTCTTTCCCCACTCCTCGTCGTACTCCTGGAGGGAGCCGAGGGTCAAGTGGAGAGAATCCAGAGAAATCAGAAATCACAGAGTGCACAGCAGCTAACAGGAAGTGGTTCGCCTCTGTGAACAGGCAGAATAAAGACACCACACACTGGAACACTAAACTGCCTTGCTAGCTCAGTCTGTTTGTAACCAAAAATATCTGCTTTAAAAAAGAAAGTAATTTTAAAAACTTCAGGTGTACTTTTAAGCTAGTAGGGCCGGATCAGCGGCACAGCTAATGGAGCTAATTCAAACTGTCTCCAGAACATCACAAATCGACTGAAAAACGATGTAGTCACTGCTGAATTCACAACGCGATTTTATCCAACGACATAATCTGCTTCGATGTGTTTGCTGGCACTGAGCCTTTCAAAAACAACATTTTCATTGCATCACAAAACGGTTTGCTCTGCGGCTTGTCCTCAAAAGGAGCCCCACATCAGCATTAGCGACATAACAGCACCATACATTACATCCGTTAAAGAAAGGTGATATTATAAAAAAATTATTTATTTGGTTAATCTAATCAAGTGAGTTGCTTTATATTAAATATGTTGGACAGCTTCAGCAAATTCAGAAGTTCAAAAATGATTTCTTTATTTAAGTTAATAATTATTGTTCTTTAAATGTTACTTTTAACGGGTGTGAGAAAAGCATACCTGGAGGTCATATGACCTCTGAACTACATCAGCTATATAGTTCAGGTTCACTGTGGCTTACTTTCATGAATAAAAACGCTAGCAAATCCTCCCCTCTGATTTTGTTAAACAATATTTCTATTGTACTGAAACTTGTTATTACTCATTCTGTGTCATGCCTGGTGTTTTTTGTTATGCTTTGTCTTTTGATTTTGTCTTTTGTTTCATGTTTGTCTTGTCTTGTTTCCATGTGTTATGTTCAAGGTTTTTGTCATGTCCTGTTTTATTTTGAAAAGCGTCACTTCCCCTGTGTGTCCTGTTTTCAGGTAACTTTGCTTTTAGTTTTCTTGATTGCTTTCTCCCTCCTAATGTGTGTCACGTGTGTCTCGTTGTTGTGTCTATTTAGTCCTTGTCTTCCCAGCCACCTTTTGTCAGTGTGTTATATTGTCTCTTGTATGCCTGTGTGTTCATGCCTGAAAACCTTTTTGTCTTGTCTTGTCTTGTCTTGTCTTGCCATGCTTTGCCAGGAGTTTTTTTGCCACAGTTTTCTTGATCCTAGTCACAGTAAGTGTGAGCCTGTTTTGTTTTTGTTTAGTTTTTGATTTTTGATTTTTGTTAAATAAAGATTATTGTTCGGACCTCTGCCTCGCCTGCCTGCCCTTTTTGTGACATCGGGGTTCAGCCTTTTTTCTGCGTCAGCCAAGACGCCCATTTGTGACATTCTGTAAGTCGCTTTGGATAAAAGCGTCTGCTAAATGAAGTGTAATGCAATGTAATGTAAAAACAATTAGCACCGCGGAGGAGGCAGAGCCACAGAAGTCAGCCTTGCACTAGTAAGGCAGTAAGATTCACAACCTGGAATGACCTGCTGGTGGCGCTAGAGGAGCAGTCACAGGACCAGCCATTAGAATTCATTCTCTGAGCACCGTGGCTATCTGTACTAAAGTTTACAGAAATGTATTTAACTGAAAGATGAAGGAGCGCATGACGAGCAGCAGCTGAGACTGTGCGTGTCTCTGCAGGTCAAACACAGAGGAGGTGTGCAGGTGTGACGGTGTGTCGTCTCCAGCTAATAAAAACCTCCGTCCTCCTGCTCGGCTCGGCTGTTTGCGTGCGTTGCTCAGTGGAGGACGAGTTCTGTTTTCTTTTCTCTGCGGGGGCTGCAGGCAGAGCGATAAAGGCGGCCTTTGAGACCGCGACGCCCCGGGCCTGAAGATTAATCATTCAGATGTAAAGCAGAGCCCGTGGGCTCTGACAGCCACTCGAGGCCCCGGACTCAAACGGGCCTATTGACGGAGGTACAGAGGGCCCCGCTCTGTCTGGACTGACGGTGACACACTCTGTCAGATTCCTCAGATGCTGAGACAGCATTGTGACAGCATTAGGTCCTTACATTAGTGTAATATGACTAATCAGTTATTAGCAGCTGAGCTCAGGACAGAATGATCTCATGGCAGCATGAGGGTGCATCACAGTTCTGGGAGCTTTTCAACATATTCCAGTATAACTATGGTCAGGCTAAGAATATCGCTGTGAATTGGACCTCTGTCCCAGTTGGAGCATCTACAAAGTTCTGTATGAAGCCACGTGTGTGTTTGTGAACGAGCAGGACCACAGTGATCAAAGGCCAACATTTCAGGACTGCACAGTTATGGCTGCCAAAGGACGCCACACAGCCAAGCCGTAATGACTGTGTGTGTGTGTGTGTGTGTGTGAGAGAGTGTCCACAGCTCTGCTTTCTCTCTCACCTCTGCTGTCCAGCTGCTGACACACTCCAGAGCCCACCAGCTGCCTTTCATGTGGCTCACGTCTTAATAGGTCTCACTGATAATTTCAATGAAACACTTCCTTTGGCCCGCTACACTGCCTGGATATAATCTACAGCTAATTATGCTGATCTGAGGTCTGGCAGTGATCACACACCGACTACGGGCTGACCACACCTGTCACTCACTCAGTGATTCAGGAATTCATTGGTTAGTTAATCGCCGATGTCAAGTTTGACTCGAGTGCATCATGAGAAGGTGAGAATGTTTGAAACTGAGAGAAAAGGTTCTGCTGTCTCACCTGACCTCAAGATCCTGTGCTGAAGTGTTGTGTTTTAAATGATTTTAGCTGATACTGTTCACATCCCCACTGGTTGTTGAGACTTTGTCACAGGAACCAAATCAATGCACACCTTTCATTTCCTCTTTGACTCTGACTTACAAATTCCAATCTGTTTTGTATGTTTTGTATCAAGCAGCTTTTGATCAAAGCGATGACCATCTAAACTGGTGTTGAAATGTCTGAAGCGTCCGGACACTCACAGCGATGATGTCCAGTGTGTTGTCGCAGACTTTCCGGATCTCCGCGTTGCTATCGTGCATCAGGTCAGTGAGGTACACCAGAGCTTCTGAGATCAGGACTCAAGGAAAGAAAACACTTCACCCTCCCTGAGACATCTCGATGCTCAATCAGTCGTTTGTCAGTCCTTAATCAACATAAGGGAGAGGATGTCAGGTGCCATGTGGTCACCCCTCCCTCCCACATCACATATTCCTGTTACAGTCTTCACACAGAAAGAAAAGCATCAATCACAACATGCTGACAGAGAGAATATTTGTAACTTGACACGAGCCGCCACCGACCACAACTGTGTTAATTACAGGCAGCTTAGAATCCCCAGAGGAGTGAAAACACTAAATGGAGGGCTTTCAGAGGTTGCTACGGAGACGCAGACGGAAATAAACAGCGATGAGCGGTGCACACAGGGCGGCGCTTGGAGTTACCAAGGGGACACACTCTAAAGACCGAAAACAGGAAATCTGGAGAGAAGGCTGCTCATAATACTCTCATCTAATGGGACGACAGCAGGTTAGGGAAGAGGAAAAGGATACGTGTGTCTTGGATGATGACGTCCCTGGTCGCTTTGTGAAAGACCATCTGGTAGAAGACGTAGACAATCTGACACACAAACTCATCGTCCTCTTGTTGGGCTGAGGTGGAAACAACAAGAATTCACCTGCATGATGTCATCACACACTGAACTGTACTTTCACAGTTTGGTGACACACTCATCACGTTCCCCTCTACCTGCTAACAGAGGCAACCCACTCATGTCATGTGACCCAAATTACAAACCAGGGTTATGTATGTAACCACTGACCTCCAGAGACAGGTTGAAACACCCTGATTTTCGAAACACAACTGTCCCCACTGCCACCACTTAATGTCTGTTTTTAAGTCTTCACATGGCAACTACAATCACACATTTCTTCATGCCTCTTCTCTCTGACTCTCCTGAAGTTATTGTTAATATCAGAGCTTCAGTTGTGTAGGAGTGACCAGAAACTGGGCTACAGCTGTTTCCCATCTCTGGACCAACAGGACAGGACTTGGTTCTTACCGTTGAGTAGCTCAATGAGAGCAGGAATGATGCCAGACTTGGCCAACATGGCTGCACAAGCGTCATCCATGGACACGGTGCCAATCATGATCACCACCTCCAGAATGAGGTCATCCTCAGCAGAACCTGACGTCAGGGAAAAAACATTTGGCCTCTGAATACATTCTGTGACAGGATGGGTTTACGTCTGCTCGTCCAAAGCTGTGTGGAAAAAGAAGGTTAGAAAACAGCTTTTGACCTTTTGTGTCTCACAACATCATGTTCAGGACCACTAGTGGTTCATCATCAGAGCACAACCCACCAGAGGGCTCCCTGCCATGACAAACGAACATCTTTGTAATCATTCCCTCACACACACCTGGTTTGAGTCTGTCTTTCAGGTAAGGCACCAGGTTGTACTCCCTTAGGACCAGCTCCCAGTCCAGGTCGGGGATGTTCAGATTGGCCAGAGTGCCCAGACACTCGATCACAAACTCCTCGGCCTCCTCCTCATTGATCTGAGCTGCCAGGTCGCCAATGTGGTCCTGCATTAGTGGATTTTATACACACACACACATATACACACACACACACACAGAGTGAGAGACCTTGTATACACAGAATCCAACTAACAACTAGGGAATTTAGCCTTTTTTTCTCTTCATTTAACTCCTTGACACCACAGGTGGTTTTGCTCAGTTTTCAATCTTATTGCATTGTCACTACATGCAATATTTTGTCATTTTCATTGAAAGGTCAGATACTCAGAATAGCCACCAGTAGTACAGCACAGGTACTACACAGCAGTAAAGCTCTATGCTGAGCTGATTGAACAAAGCCTGTACTGTATGGTTTTCTTCTTGACGATGTGCTGAATGTGCACCATGAACAGTCCTGCTGCAGCACTTCCTGTTTGTACTGATGGACATACAAACACATGCAACATGATCTGCATCTTAAACACTCAGCCACCTGGAAGGCCCAAACTGTCTGATTTTAAGACCGAGTCCTGACCAGGAAGAGGCTCTTGGTGGGTCCGCTGTGCTGAGAAATGTTTCTGATCGTCTTCATCACCAAAACATCCTTCAGCCTCACAGCACGCTTCATCAGCATCTTCAGACCGTTACCTGGGCAACAGGGAGGAAGGAAACAATGAGTGGGACAAAATGACTTTGTCCAGATCTTGTGTTTGTCCTTCCTTTGGACTTCGTACCTTCACAGATGACCTGAGCGTTACTCTTGTTAGCAGCCAGGTTGATGCAAAGTGATATGAGCTCAACATCCATCTTCTCCTCCCCACAGTCAAACACCATCTTCATCAGCTGTCAGTCACAAACGTCAGTTAATTCACAACTGAGACTCAAGCCTAACTAATCCGCAACACACAACATGGTCACCAGCTCGCTGTGTTTATATGATGTCCAAGAAGCCGTGAACATTTGGCAGATGAACTTGGAGTAAATCACAACCTGCTGAAGACCAAGGGTGACCCATGCAGTGAATGTGCCTGGCTGTAACTTATCATTTTGAAAAACCTTATTTTTAAATCTCTGCATTCTGCTCCAATCATGTTAAAGCCTCTCAGCGAAGTTTCACAGGAGGGTGAGGAAAAGAAATCAGAAAATGATAACGATGAAGTTTGGGAGTTAGAAAGAGACTCACTAGAAGAGAGTGTTGGAGATAAAGGGAAGGCAGGGCAACATTCCCAAACCCCCCCAAAACACCTCCCCCTCCCTCCCCCTCCCTCCCTCACTGATTTAACATTAAACAGGAAAAGCTTTGAGCTGGGGGTGGGGATGGCAGGGGGGCACCGCTTCCCCGTGAGGAGCCAGGAATCAGAGAGAGGGAGAGAAAGGCTGGGCCGGGCCTGGGTTAGGTATCACATACCAGGGGCCCAGGACCCCAAATCAGCCCCGTCTAGACTCTCTGGCACCTGCCTCTGCTTATTTACCACAGACAGCCACCAGAGGCCCAGTCAGGGCCGCAGTGCCACGCTGCAGTCGGGCCAACACAGCCCCCACCTCCAGCCCTGTTCCTCTCCTGCTCACTGCTGACATCCCCACATCCAGCACCACACGGTGACCCCATTAAAAGCTGGGGAGGGGGGAGGTCAGTCACCAGCCTGGGAAAGTGATAAAAGAGAGAGCTCTTAAAAGTACAAAATAGGTGCGAGACGATAAAAGGTGGGAAACGAGGTGAAGCAGTCTAGAAGAATGTCTTTTTACTAACAGGACAGATGGACAACGGATGGACGATGGACATTAGATGGGACAAAATGGGTTTGATGAAAATGGAAAATGATGATGTTTATGTTTTTCTCCATACACATGCCAAACTGACCAGTGTGAGCTGGTCAAACCTGTCACTACCTGTTCTGTCCTGTTGGACTGCACTGAGACGCCAATCCAATCAACTGCTCTATGATCACATCGCTGTGAGACAACATCTGTGCTATGTGATCAGATCACGGGATCACTTCAGATGTCCAAAGAGTCCAAATGTCTCCAATGTGACCCAACCACCAGTCAAAAGCACCATGTGTACATCTGGCAGGGAATACTGAATCATTTCACTTCAGCTTCATCTAAACTGATGAGAATCAGCCTTAAAAGAGTGAGGGGGTTCAGAGGGCCTCAGGAGGGGTTGGAGGTCACATCCTGGTCATGCTGCTAGCCGGCATCCCTTCCACGATGGGGGGACCCCGAGGTTCAGATCTGCTGCTGACGCGACCCTCTGAACAAACAGCCGACTCTCCCCGCCACATCTGGCCAGCATTTACACCCAATCTCAACAAACAAACACCAGGCGCATTTAGCTAATCGCTGATGATGAGAGGAGCGACTGACCGGGTCAACTCCATCAGGACAAAAAAAAAAAAACGTACGATCGAGAGTTGAAAGAAATCAGCCCGAGGGGGTTTGAGCTTCATTATCTCAGTTTGGACCAACATTTTGCTCCTGCACTGATGTGCTAATTAAAATTGGCACTTCAGAGAATAGTAAATGAAGTTATAGAAAATTGGGTGAAGGACCTTTTCAGTGGAAGGACAAGGAGGAGGAAAACAAAGCTGTCATTGCAGTGAGGCCAGCAGGCTTCTGGTTTCTCAGTTTCTCCCTCTGCTTCTCAGGGATTAATTGCCGGTGCCTTTGGCCGCCGATGCTAACGTCTCTGTCTTGGTCTGCTGGCGGCGTACATTAGCCAGTCTTACCTGTGGTATGCAGTCTGTGTCAGCAAACATGGACTTGAAGCTGTCGTCCATGCTGATGTGGTACAGAATGCACATGCTGAGCTGCCTCTGGGCCTCGTCAGCTGCAACACAAACAGACGAGGAGGAGGAAAGTCAATGGATGAATGACCGGCTGTGCCGCAACGTTCCACGGGATGCCAATGAGCACATCTAGGAGAGCCCTGTGTTTTCTGAAAATATTAATTGGCTGAATGGACTTTTTAAGAGCGACTCCTGTTGGAGGTCAAACGGCAGAATGAGCAGCGGTCCACTGCAGTTTCTCAGCCTGTCGTGTCTCACGGGCAGCTAACCAGAGGAAAAACAATATTTAGAGGATAAATGTGGAGCTGCAGCAGGCTGCTGGCTGAGAAAGAAAAGCTTTTCATGCTGCTTGAAGGGAAAGATATTTTCCCTCTTGCTTTGTGATATCCTTCCTCTGTACCATAGAGATTCATTAAAACACATCAGTGAGCGAACCCGTTGTTCCTTCATCACCATGAACACGCATGCGTACATCCTGCTGTCCCAAGCACACACTAAAGAAGAAAGTGGATTCATCCACTGCTGAAAGTAGTCCCCAGCTAATGTCCTGCCTCCTGCTGCTTGAGCGAGCAGTCGTTTGAGGAAACGACTGAAGCTTTTTAAACATCAAACTAAAGAAGGACAGATGACCAGGCTGCGTCGGCTTGACTCAGCACATGTGGTTTGTTGACAGTAACATATAGAAGAACACCAGCCTTGTCATTTAGAAATCTTCTCTTCTCCGTCCAGAAACAGGGACGCAGCTACTGGTCTGGATAATCCACAGACCTCACCATGAGCAGTTTACACTGGGAGCATTTCTCTGGTAGAAGGCAGGTCCAATGAAAACTGTGGACAGTGAGGTCTGGGGACGGTCCAGACGAACTGGGACTGTTTGTGGAAAGACACGCTCATGGTGAATTATTTTAACGCTGCATTAATAATTGTTTTGCTACTTGGTGGCCGTGGAACAAAACCTCATCCAGACAGAGCAGTGGCCTGTTTAAACCTGCAGCACATCCATGTGATGGTTCATGTGGAGCTGTGTTTGTGTCACTTGAAGAATCTGAGGGAAATATCTACTATTTAGCTGCTAAATGCAGCCTGGGACCCCCTCATGGACTCCTAAGGGTCCGAGGATCCCTGAACACCACTTTGAAAACCACTGATCTAAGAGACCAAAACGTGGACAAATAAAAGCAGAACTAGTCAGGAACTGGAGTGGCCCTTTAATATTTGTCTAATAAAACGAGCTGGCTCCCTGTCAGGACAGTTTTGAGAGCTTATCATTCCTAAGCAGCAGCATGAGGGAGATAAAGACAGAATGGATTGAGTGTTAGACTGTCAGTGAGCCCAGGACCTTTATGAGTTTGACCTCTGGCCAGAGCTGGAGGCCTGCAGGCCTGGAGGAGGAGCCGAGTTCAGACCAGAGTTTGACCTGGGAACTTTTCATTAAGATAAGTGTTGAGAGAGACCCTATCCATTGGACCAGAACCACTGACAGACCTCCTGTACAGCACCACCAGCCTTCAGCTAAAACCCGTCCCAGCCGTGTTCGGTCGCGGGCCTTACAGGGAGCCTTATCGGCGACTATTAGATCCAGATGTGCTCAGTGAACCCCTGGAATCACAGGGGGGAGTGAGAGCCAATGAGAGTCTGCTCCCGGCTTTAATTGGGAAAACAGGAGGAAGCATCAATTTTACTGCCTTTAATAAGTTAAAGCTCCACTGCTCTGCTGCTTCCAGCACAGCCAGCCATTGGCCAGAACATGTGCTTCTCATTAACGCTCCTTTACCTCAACCAGTACCTTAAAATGCACTTGATGACAACACACACACACACACACACACTCTGTGGTGCCTCACTCTGCTGGTAGGTACATGGAGGATCCTTTATGGGCAAAGAGAGAGATCCCATTAAATGTTCAAAACACTGGTAGGGTCGGGGAAAGACGGGGAAAAAAAGGTGAGGGGGAGCTGTTAAGAATTAACTGGACTGTTCATGGGCAGTTAGTGGGAGAGCTAAACTCCAATTACACCCCAGCCTGATTTAAAACCGCCTCACCTTCGTAAAATTACACCCGCTCACATTAAGAGGCGTCTGGGCTCGGCTGGCGGACAGCGAGGGACCGCTCGGGGTTTAGTCTTCAGTCCTGGTCTGACTGAGGGACGTGATGACAGTCAGCACGCTGCATCACAGACTGACGAGAGTCAGGCGGAGTGACGATGAAACAAGGCTTCTGATTGATTTGATGATGATGATAATGATTGTATTATTTTAGGTGGACTTTGGATAACAATGTCCCACACGTGTGCGGACAGCATACACTTCGATATTTTAAATGTTGGGCGTGTGGACTTTACAAAGACATTTGGGAGCAGACGCCTTCAAACATCTCATTCTGTCTGACCAACTGTCCAAAGAAGTTCTGTTTGCTAGAACCTTGATGATGCTGATGACTGAATGAAGATGTGAACCGATCCTGTTCGATCGACTAACCGACAAACAGTTTCTGTAAACTAAGCTGAAGACAAAGAGGAACCTTTGTGCTGAGTTCAGCCGGTGGTGGGAGGGACGGGATGGGAGGCGATGATGACGAGGAGGATCCCAGTCCTCTTTCATCTTATCTCGGGGGTCGCGGCCTCCTCTCTGCACACAGATAACACTGCAGAGTGTGTCGGTGATCGATGGCAGCTCGGTTCACATACAGAGCCAATTACACAAACACACACATGCAGCAAACTCAACGGTGTCAAAGCTGTGAGCAGCCGTAATATTTCAGTGTTAACTTATCCAGAATGAGCCACCCCCACTCGCCACTTCCCAAAAAACAGGCCAGCCTAAATCTCTGTAGACCTCTCCGGCCCGCTCCTACAAAAACATTTGCACAGAGACTCTGGCATGTTATTCTAACAAATATATTACATTAATTATGCGCTGTTACCTGAGCCTCCCTCTGAGAGGCTTCAAAAGGCCTGTCAGAGATGCTTCTGACCGAGTCACACGCCCCACAGATGAGACAACGTGCCAATCACGCGCTGCACAGCTTTCAGGAGGTCACTGCTCTGACGGTCGCCAGCGGCTGCTCAGGCTCGCCGCACGCTTCACCAGTCAGAGGCTATGAGTGTTTACCATCGAGTGTGTCTGCTTCCGTCAGCGGCACACAGGAGAACACATGCAGTCATAAACACACACGACGAAGCAGGAAACATCTCCAGAGAAACAAACAAGACAAACACAAACAGGCAGTCGGCGGTCAGATTACCGAGCAGGGCGGACAGCTTGGGAACGAGTCCTGCCTGGACCATCTGGCTGCGCAGCGACATGTCGAAGGAGAGGTTGAGCAGCAGGCGCAGGGAGGTGCTGAGGAGATCCTCGTGCTCGCAGGGAAGCAGCCGAGCCAGCTTCTCCACAGCCAACGTTTCAGTCTGCAGACGACACACAGAACGTCTGGAGTAACACACGACCAAAACGCTACCACCTCACCTACACCTGCTGCCACTCTGGAAAGACTTCACAGGAGTCCAGCTGAAGCAGCAACTCCAGGAACATGTTTCACTTTCTCAGGAAGGCCGATGAAAGAAGCCGTCGGCTGGACAGGAAGTGACATCAAGACTTTGTACTCTGTACTCTAGTACTCTGAAAGGAGCCACAATGATACTTAATTGAGGTACATTTTATTGACTGAACTTTAACTTTAGCTAACGTCATATAAATTCCACATGTGGGACCTCAACTTGTGTTTTCTATGTTGTATTTATGTGTATTATTTGCAGGTCACTGGCTGTGCTGTGAAAAAGTATTTTACAGTTAGAATAATGTACAGTTTATTTCCTGCTGGAACATGCGGCCTTAAAAAACAAAACCTTAGCATTAAACGATGAAACGAAATGGCACACTCACACACACTAACCCCCGTGTGTTTAAACACAGGAACATGTGTGGAAAAAGACGAGAAAACACTGAGTCAGCATGGGTGCGGCCTTTCCCTTTTCTCAGAACCTGGAGATGGTTCACATGACCTGCAGGCAGGTGGAGGTGTTGAGCCGATGGCACCAGGACTGCTGACTCGGGCTCCATCCTGTCCATCTCACCAGTGACGCAACCTGCTCCCAGTTAGAAACACACTCACTGCTACTGTGTACAAAACGAGCTCCAGTCGCACCATCACAGAGCAGACGTCGAGCTGCGTAATCAGCTGCAGCCCGACTCAATTACCTCCAACATTAGCGGCAGCAGCCGGAGACAAACCCGTCAGCCTGAGCTGGAGTCATAACTGATGAGGACAAAGTCACAACACCTCTACTGAGGACATAAAACCTGCATCATTAAGTCTTTTCTTTATTTAAACATCCACGTCCTTACGCAGGAACCAGTTTAAACCGAGTGGTGAAGTGGGAAGTGGTGAAGCCACCATTTTCCTGTTGGACGCAGGCTAAACCCCCTGAAGGGTCCTTTAATCTGAACTGAAGATACACTGAAGGGGAAACGAGGAGATAAAACCAGTTCCTAACAGGGCCTGGCTTTGATAAAGATCGCAAACTGGGTGAGATTGGAACCAGGTGGGGCTGGACGAGGAGAGTCGGCGCAGTGGGACACGTGGGCCTTCTAAGCAATTTTTAAACTGAAATTTGATAAGCGGCGTTTCCAAGAGGTAAGAGTTCTTGGTCTGAATAACCTCAGGAGGGTTTTACAGAACGAACAAAGAGCGAGACCAGTTCAAACGTCACAAAATGAGACGGTGTTGGTGGAAAACATGATTTTAAAAATTAATTTCAAATACTAAGCAGTTAATTCATTAAACCAAATCAAATCCAACATCTGTTGGTCCAACAGTCATTGGAACTAAAACTGAGGCAGGATTCTGTGCTCGTTCTGCCTCACAGACGCATGATGAATGTTGACTATTCCAGTGAATTAGAGCAACGGGAGCTGAATGTGTGTGTGATAATTAGCCCGTTTCCACGGCCCTGGGCTGCTCGTGAAGACAGACAGGAAGCAGGAACACATCAGCGTCCACATCACACCTCCCCCACCCCTTCTCACCATGTCATTCTTGTTCTCCAGGAAGATGGAGAGCTTCTTGAGGAAGGAGACCACCAGCAGCAGCAGCTCCTCATCCTCCCGGTCCAGGATCTTCACCAACATATGGACGATGTTTTTGTTCCTCATCTTCAGCTCTGTCTGGGGGTCTTCAGCCAGGTTCAGCAGCAGACACAGAGCAACTGCAGGGGAAGACAAGAGGGTGAGACCACACCAGTTCACCTTGTCTTACAAACTGACCCCAACAACCTGAATCTCTCAGTCTCAGAGAGTTACTGGCTGTAAGGTTCCTCAGTAGCTTCACACTGCAGAACGACCGACATGAGGACCATGATGAAACCTGCAACAGATTTCTTGCCTGCTGTCAGACTAAACTGTCAACCGACCATCCAGTGTCAGTCAGCGGACATGAAGGTCTGGACCCAGAATTCGCCCGGACGCAGCTGCGTCTCGTTCTGCTCATGTACCGTGTGTCTTACAGCTTTTGTTGTGAAATCGCTGACGGTGAACCGTATCTGGGATGTGACGCGGCCTCACCGGGTGGACACTGCAGGTAGAAGTCTGACACTGTTACGGAGTGAGGTACCTCTGAGAAGCTGCTCCTGCTTGGTCACAAGGCTCTGGTACTTCCTGAAAGACTTCTCATGTTCTTTCTTCAGGTTGTGCTTCTCAGAGGATTCTTCATGTGAAATCAGTCAAGGAGCTCAAATTTACAAAACAAACATTAAACTGAGCATCCTGTTGAACTGCACCATCAACAGCTGAGCACAACGCTGTTTGTACGGCTGAGTTACACACAGATGACAAACTCAGCGTGTGTTTTCTTTAATAAAATCTGGCTTTTGGATCAAAGACTTCTCAGAAAAGGATATAGGCCTTCTTCTTCTTCTGCAGTTCGTCCTGCCAGAGGTCATACCTCTTCAGCTCATGCTCGATGATGTTCATGCACAGGGCCCCAATCTTGAAGTGCGTGACCAGGCCATGGAACTGGGAGAAACTGGAGGAAAGAAGATTAAGATGGAGAGTGAGAGAGCGAAAGACCTCCATTTATCCAAAAGTGGATTTTCAAAACTTTTTTCAGATGTGGGATTCCAGCTGGGAGCTGTCATTAAAATGACCCAATCCGTCACCCCTGAAGTAGTTTACAAAGTAAACTGTCAGAGTCAAAACATGTTCAGTCAAACAGAACGTCCAGGTCCGACTTATAATCAGCCCAACTTGAACCGTTTCACAATCCAAACAGCATAACAGGGAGATGGACGTCAGCCAAGAGCGACGATCAGTTTTCAGACACACACGTCCTCTTGCAGCCTGAATCAGCTCTGACAGACGTTTATGTATTATTCTAGTGAGAGCTAATTTTAGTGTTTCCTAAGCCCAGTTGGAGAGTGAAACTTCAGCAGTAGGTACGCTGCCAAAGCTGGATGACTACTGGAAGAAAGGAGGAGCAGGGACCACTGACATGAAGGATCAGTGGTGTTTCAAAGTGGCCGAGAGGTTAAATTGGCTTGTGCATTAATACAGAACACAGACTATATGGCTGCAGGTACACGAACACACCTTTGGTGTACTTCCAGGTCTATTTTTGCTGTCTTGGGCTCCTTAGTCCCAGTGACGCAGAGAACAGTTGGTGTTTGTTACTTTCACTATGGTGGCTCAGGGCTTTTCCCAGTTTAATATGGAAGAGCCTGACTGCAAAAAACCCTGACTTCAACCCTGTCCAACACCTGTGGGAGGAGCTGGAACCACGACTGAGACAAACTCAACCATGCTGTCCACACATTTCTGCCCATGTAGTGTCTTGTCACTGCTGGGTGTCAAACTTCAGTAACAGAACAAGTCGAAGGCTAAAACAAAAGACAAACCCCAGATTGAAAACCAC
The DNA here is from genome assembly GCF_020382885.2 of Scatophagus argus. NCBI lineage: Eukaryota > Metazoa > Chordata > Actinopteri > Scatophagidae > Scatophagus > Scatophagus argus. The sequence continues at coordinate 476,054 of NC_058498.1, read as the reverse complement.
AGGACCACGAACAAAGGTCCTCTGCACACGTTTGTCCCACCGAGCTGCCCGTTTACCTGGAGAAACAGAAGAAGACACAAGTGATGGTTGTTGCCAGGTCGACGCTCTGCTTCCAGTCCTCCCTCAGAACTCTGGCCAGGGCTCCCAGGGCCGTCTCTGACCACAGACAGACAAACGCACATCAGAGAAGACACACAGTGCACACACACACACACACACACACACACACACACACACAAGGCCGGACAGGAGTGAGCTGCGTAAAGCAAAGGGTCTGCGTGCGGAGGCAGACCGAGCGGACGGAGCAGCTGGCCGTGAGTTTACAGAAGTGTGGGGGAACGTGACGGGCGGAGGCTCCTGGGGATGTTGAGCTATGGGTGCTTCTCAACGTAAAGACGTGCGTCCCGAAGCTCGTCTCGTCTTTCCAGGCTGACCCCAGGCCTCTCGGTTCACAGGACAGCTTGGCTCTTATCAACATCGCGGCGGCTGATGCGGCGCGGCAGACGGAGTGAGCTGCCAACACTTTATGACAGATACAAATGAAGCCGCGTCATCTCACGGCGGCTGCCGAGGCTGATGGCTGCGTGCTGTCGTAGAAGAAACAGGCCGGTCGTCACGGAGGGCAGCACCACTGAAGCTGAGCTGAGCTTTCCCTAAAATGCGAGCAGAGCGGACGAGCTCATGAAAACCAGCAGATTCTTCTCAAGCAGTTTTCTGAGCAGTCCCATCCAGAAAACCTGCAGTCTGAATGTGCAACATGGCTCAGCTTTGCACTTCTCAACCTCAGCGATTGGATTCACTTCTCCAGAAAAGGAAACTGTTTTCAGAAAATAAATGCATTCTGAATCATCAAGCACGAAGGTTCACGCTCGACTCCCGCAGAGCAGTCGGCCTCGTCTCAAGGCCTTCCTCCGCTCAGTCTGCTCAGGCGCCACACCAACAGGAACTGACGGCTCACCATCAGAGTCATCCTGTACTCGATCCCGACTCAGCTCAGTCAGGTCATGGATTTTCCCTCATACAATCACGTGAAATCTTCTTTTAAAGTCACTGAATCTTGTGAATTCTTCCAGCTCGACCACAAATAATTTTCAGTTATGAATTTTTGAAGTTTGGCTCATCATTTTTTGTGATTTGTTCCTCAAATATTAAAATCTCCACTGGTTTTCACTTCCTTCAAACCAAATTTTGATTGTGTGCAGAGTTAATATCTCTGTCACAAGATTTTTTATGGCAAGAGTTAATGTTCATCGCTGATATAAATTAAATTTAAAGATGTTTCACTACCTCGTCATCGAACGTTTTTTGTTCAGTTCCTGGCTGGTTTGTTACACTGAGTGGTTTTCCTTTGTGGAGCAGGCAGGAGGGCGTCGTGCTGGCTGTCGAGTGCCGCAGACTGAAAAGCCTGAAGGAAATTCAAATCATTTGAGATACTGGGCTACAGAAGCAGCACCGACTTGATTTGGCGGGGCGGGTCTGTAGTTCGACCTCAGCTGCACCAGTGTTCAGTGTGCAGTACGTGAAGGGATGGAAATACTGCAGTACAACACGTGGACAGCAGGAGTCCGGTGGGACGAGACGTATCGGCATGGAGACCAACGGTGCACATGCACACCCTCAGCTGACCAGGTGTGTCACGTGGACTGCTGTGAAGCTTCATGGTCTCCCAGATTCAGACACTATGAACTGTGCTTAATCGCTGACTCATTCCTCACTGGGATGTGACCGTGCTGTTTGTAATGTGTTGTGCTGTAGCCTTGGATACAACCGGCAACACTCTGATTTAAATCTGAAATTGGGTGATCAAAGAAAGCAAACAAAACCCTGAATGTGAGCAAACATGATGTGATGTTCGTTATCTGAGGCTGAAGAACTCAACAGAGGACGGTACCGTTCTGCACGAGTTCCTCCAGGTTAACCGGGTTCCGAGTCAGCTGGAAGATGAGCGTGGCTCCTCTGATCTTGTCCTGGATGTCCTCATACAGCAGCTCAACGTACTCATCTATCCTGCTGATGCTCGCCTCCTCGTCCAGCTGAGGGGAAACAAAACACAGTGAGCTGAGCCTCACGGCTGTGGGACGTCCTCGGCAGCTGCAGGTTGGACAGTAAACTGTGGAGCGCAGCGCTCGGGACACACTCGGGCCTCTCGGTTCCCACCTCCACTCCGACGCAAGGCGTGAAGTTTCGAGGTGAGATTCGTTTCTTCTCCTGGTTGTCTGTGAAAGGAAATATTCAGCTTAGATGACTTTGACAAGTGAACGCATCAGAGTCACTGCTAAAGGAGTCGAGATGAAATATTCAGTACCGTTTGACTGTTTGCGGTTTTGCAAATAGAAGAGCAGCTGCTCCACCTCTCGGAGCTTCGATGGGTGGATCAGCCGACATTCCTCCACCACCTTCCGGGCCAAGGAGGACGTATCTGTATGGGCGTTTAAGCTCTTCAGACGAATCCTGAAGGGAGCAGAAACAGTCAGTCAGGTGAGAGGACACCTGGTTTTCAAACATTCACAAGCCTGGACTTTGTTTGGCACAGTGATGATAGTTTGTCTTGTTTTAAGCAGCGTCACTCTTCAAATCGCCTTAACTGAAACTGTATGACAGAACAGAATCTGAGTCCTGACTTTACGGTTTAAGTCTCACATTTTCTGGCACTCTTTGCGTTGTCCGACCATCAGGCTCCCCAGCTCCCCCAGGATCGTCGCCTCCACCTCGTAGCGAACGACCAGGGCTTTCTCAGTCGGGTGGACATCCAGAGTGCAGCCCTTCACCCTCCTGTGGGTCATGCAGACACAAAGGGAGCGTGTTGGAAACATAGGACATTTGATCCAGGAGTGATTGACAGAGCGCTCGTTCTGGTTCGCCTCCCTGAGACACAACATCTCCGTCAGTTTACACTGAACCGGAACTGAACAACATCAGAATCCTGTGTGGGACAACACACAGGTGGGACAGCAGCTCGCCAGGTGACCGTGAGGCTAAAATCTGTGTGTGAGGTAACTGAACGATGAGCGAACGCACTGAACATTACTGTGCTGTTTGTGGGGACTCCTGCAGAAACTACGAGAAGTACTCTGATCTTGTACAGCGTAGGAGTACACCAAGTAGCTTGTGATGCAGTCATCTGCTCATCAGCTGATAAAGTTGGTTTAACTAGTTCATATACTTTGTCTGCCAGGTAGCTGATCAATAAAGTTTAATCTTAATCAGTATTACTACATCAGAAGGTACTTATTGATTGTATCTAATTAAGCTGAGTGACCGAAGCTGTCAAATAAACGTGACGTTAGTGCAGTAAAACTGCAGTATTGTAGTAAGTAGCAGATAATGAAGTACATCAGGAAACGCGTCTGGTCGTGGACTACACAGCTGTGGGGTGTCTGTACTGTCTGTCACTCTTCACACGGTCCTGTCTGGGGTGTCTCAGGCCTCACTGGACTGTCTCTGTCCCTGTCCTTGAGTCCCGGACTCTGAAACCGGTCGATGTTTCTTGGCTCGGCGACACTCAGGTTAGCTAACGTCAGGCTAACGCTACCTGTCTGTCGCACCGCAGAGACAGACAGCGTCCCGAGGGCAGGTGACAGACAGTCCCGTGGCTCACAGCTGACGGCTCTCACCTTTTCAGACACCGCAGCTCTCCCGTTGGCAGGTTGTCCATCTTAGATCCGGATCGAGGCGCACTTCAGATGTGTGATATCAGTCAGGACCGGCCGATGCGCATACAGGCAGGGCGGATGTTGTTTATCTCTTCAGCTCGTTGCCAGGGCGTCCGCACGGCTCCCAGCATGCAATGCGCAGGAGGTCAGCGCTGCTGCCCTCTGCCGTCACGGAGGCTGCTGTGGGTCCAACAGGCGGCTTCCGGTCAGAGACCCGCTGGACTGAGGACACTGTGCCAGTACTGTGTTCAAGTACTGCTACTGCTCTTCCTGTGGTTGATCTGAATGTGTCTGTGATATTGTCGAGGTCTGGACTGTTGGCTGGACTGAACGTTGTGAAGGTGTCACTCTGGCTGATTGTGACCACATTTCTTACTATTTTAACAAATTTTACAAATCAGAGAAAATAACCCCCGGATGAATCCAGAATGAAGATAATCATTAGCCCTTGACAGTGTTGTTACGGTGTCTTAACGTGCAGCTGATTGTTCTGTCAGGACACACACGGTCTTCAGGTCCTTCTCGTCCACACAGGGACGTAGCTGCAGATGTGTGTGGTTGCACACTGAAGTCACCGACACCATCGGGATTAGATAACTCCAACATGACCTGAGGGAAGGTGACAGCCTTGACACACAACATGACACTGGCTTTAAGTTCCTTTTGACTATTTATACTCAGTGCAAGTAAGTTCAAGTGGAGTCCCTGTGGTACTTCAGCCACAGTCTTTTCTGTTTTGATTTAGGGGTGAACTGTCCCTTTAAATAAACAGGATTCCCAGGTGACTGACTGAATGAATCCTGAGTCTACGGGAAGACACGTAGATGTCGTCAGACAGGATCAGATTTGGATGCAGTTTTACATTCTGCAGCCGCTGTGTTGTGAACATCATCTGCAAAGCTAAAAGCTAAAGTCAAGAACAGGTCCTGCTGACAGCAGACACCGGAGTACTGCAACCGAACCTGAGGTCAAACGGTGAGGTGACACCTAAACGGGTCAGGAAGTGAGCCACGCAGGGTGACATGACCGAGGCGCTCGAGCAGAGCTTCAGCCTCCGCACCCTGGAACAGGAACGAAAGGCAAATCAGCTGCACTTTGGAAAAGTACAATGAAGTTTTTGTCTCTCGTGTATTTGTGTGTTGTACTTGGGGGCAGCTGTTTGGGGGCAGCCGTGGCCTAGAGGTTGGAGAAGTGGCTTGTGATCGGAGGGTCACCGGTTCGATTCCCCCACTGGACGGGCAGGAAAAATTTGGTGGAGTGTGTGGTGGAGTGATTAATGCGAAAAAATGCTCCCCCCCCCTTCATTAGCTCGCTGATGTGCCCTTGAGCAAGGCACTTAACCCCCCAATATGCTCCCCGGGCGCTTGATGCTGCCCACTGCTCCTGTGTGTGTTTCACTGCATGTAATTTGCTGGGTGTTGCATGTGTGTGTTCAGCTAAGGATGGGTCAAATGCAGAAGACGAATTCAGTGTGTGTATGTAAATATATATGGTATATATACTGATATATATATATATATAATATATATTGATATATATACTGTCAATAAAGCTGATTCTTCTTCCTCTTCTTCTTCTTCTATTCTTGAGTTGGAGCTCAGCATCCTTCTTTCTGGATGATAAATCCCTGATGATCTTTGAGTTATTACAAGTCTCGATGAATGTGATGACTTCAGACTTAACATGAAAAAATCAAAAAAGACTTTGACTTTCACTTGGACTTTAGCCTTTTGACCTGGAATGATTTGTTATCCTCCTCAAGTCAAACAGATCCAAACACATGTTGACAGTACGAAGATTAGAAAATAATCAGCTCTTTGTGTTCCTGACAGCACCAATGCTGTGAATCAGTCCGCCACGTTTGTCAGGCCAGACCAGCAGACAGCAGCGGGTGGTTTTTGGGTCTAAACCTGACCAGGCCTGAAGCACCATGTTGTCACGACACAGAACCGAAACATTTTCAGCTAAGGAATACGACTCTGACACTAACGGGGGATAATCCTCTTGACGACTTATTTGTCCTCAGTCTACATTGTTGAGACAACAATAAGATGACTTGGAGGCCAAACTGTCGCTGTGTTCTCTGGTGACCAAGCGGCTGTGCCAGCGCGAACTGGGAGCCATGTATACAAACACGAGAAGATGATGCTAATTTTAGGACCACATTATATAGCAGGAAGGGCTTGAGGTCAAACATATGGACCCTCATGTCCTGCTGGAATCTGCAGCCTGAGACAGCAGGCGTCCCCCTCCTCCACCCCAACCCCGTTTCCTCACTCCTCCAGTGTCCCGAGCAGGTGATCTGAAAATCTGGCAGGACGTCCTGAGCACCGCCCCTGTGAAAAAGATCTCTGCCGATCACTTGAACACTGGCAGAGACGTGTTGGACGCTCAGCTAGACAGATATAGCATCGGCTGGAGAGACCGAGTCCCAAACAGCATTACTCTCCTCGACCGTCTGTCCTTCAGACACCTCCGAGATAACAGCGCCGCTCTGTGAGGAGCTACAAGGCCACAAACAGCCCAGATGGAGGTTTCACTTGAAGATGAAAATGGCAGCTCATCACCCAACTTTGAGTACAAAGGCGCTCACCAGGCATTCAGGGACCGCTGGAAAGAGACGGATGACACCATGTGTCGCCACAGCATGTCCTTCCACCTGCACCACACGCTCAGGAGCGAGTTCTTCGCCAGCTACCTGTACCTGGTGGAGAAGATTCCTCTGGGTAAGAAGCTCAGCCACACACAAGAGTCAAGAGGTCAACCTTCTCTCGACCCTGAGCTCAGAATCATGAGGCTGATTCTGCATGTTTGAGTCGTGTTCTTAATCGGTTTAGTCACATATTCACCATGAAAACTGTACTGCATTACACATAATAAAGTCACAAAATAAAAGGAGGAAAATCAAAGCCGAGCTGATCACCTGTAGCTACCTTTTAAAAGTCTTCCAAAGCAGCACTTCAGACCGAACTAATGTGGGCAGGTAATCTGATCATCCTTCTACTCGTCCTGTTCTAAGAGGCCGCTGCGTGAATGGAAACATAAGAGCACTGAATGCATTTTGTCAGCTTCAGTGAAAACCTGCAACTTTATGGAACAGTAACATGTGAACAACGTTACAATAACGCATCATCCTCTCCTGCCAAGTCTTCCTCTCACAAGAGAAAAATAAAAAGTAAAGCACAAGTTCAGAGCACTGAGTGGCTTCACTTCTGCAGCTTCGCTTGGTTCGACCTGACAGTCTTTGGTGGTAAATGTTAGCAAACTGGGTATTCTGGGTTCACTGCATGCATGCCGACTTTAATACTAAGTGTTAATCTGGTCTGGGTGTCACTTTCACATCAGTGTTTGAAGAGAGCCTGGGAAAATGTAGTGTAATGTAGTGAAATTAAATGTGCCCACTGCTCAGCAACAGGAACATCACGTGGTTTGAGAATGCAGAACGTTTGGTGAGAACATCTAAAACACCTCCCACATCCCTTCACAACAGCACGCTTTACTCACCTTTCATGATTTCCATCAGAGGCCGCCTCCACTTCCTCATACACACAGCACTGACCTGAGACCAGGTGATCAGTGTGTCACCACGGACACAAAACCACGCAGTCATGTCTTTCTTCAAACACACCATTTACAAAATATCCACAAACAGGCTGACTAACAGTCAATAAATTCTGTCTTCTCCCAGGCGAATTATTCAGATCACTTTTCCACTGTGTTTAAATCAACTCCACCATTTCATAACCCTAATGTCAAGTCCCTCTGCATTTGAACTTTAACTCTGTTGAAGTGTCCACATGTCCAGGATGTCCCCCTCCTGACGTCCACAGGGGGACGCTGTGATTATTTAATTTCTCGTCCCGCTGGGAGAAAGACTCAGACATCGGAACTGAACTGGTCATTTTAATGACACCCCAAATGTCTGTTTATCTATAGAAGAAATAAGAATTTCCTCACTGAGAGACTAATGAGGACCTTTCTTATCTTAAGACATGATGAGCGACATGCGAGGCCTCCGCTCTCACATGCTAGGCTAACCCCGTCCCGTCTGCAGCTCAGGACTAACAGACTCACAGAGAACTCAAAGCTGGTGGAGCACAAACTCTTCATCACACTGAACCTGATGTAAGAACGTTTGTGCGTTTGTTCATGTTGTTCTGTATTTGCTGTATTTGCACCAACAGGAATCTGCTTTTCCTGACATCCGCCGGTCAGTGAAATAACAAGCTCTCCTCTTTGGTGGACAACCTGATTCTCTGCAGGACCTGAACTTGTCCATCATGAGGCCACGAGCTGCAGAAACACGAGATCCTGACCTGCCGGCTGCTCTGGCTCAAAGATGCCTTATTTTCTTACCTCTAACTTGATACAAGGCCCATTAATGGCATGGCATGTCAAGCATGAAAGCAGTTACTCATGTCAGTCAGTGGACTGTGGTGGTATGCTTTACTGCCGTGGCAGTGGCTTTAAATGGACTGAGAGAAGTGTGTAGTTTGTCTTTTTTACGTCTTAATACAGTGAACACAGAGTTTACGGAAACAAATCAGAAATAAAGATGGCAGCTCGTAGTGAGCTGGAGCCCTTGGAAGAAGAAGACGGACCGACTCTTCGCTGGCAAACTTGTGTCCACATGCCGTCTCCCTCACTTCTTGGCTGCTCTGTGTTTCTATACTTACCTCTGAAAGCCTTCCTCAGGGGTCACATGATACATAACTGCCCCAATCAGACCACGACAAAATCCTCAAACATTTCATAACCAAGTAGACATTTTTAAAGTCTTGTTTCTACAGCTCGTCTTTCTTGGCTCTTTACCTCACCCTGATGTTTCTAACAGGGAGGAGGGAGGAAGTCCAGATGGAAATAAATCCCCCCTCTTAATGTTTCACCATGGTGTCATGAAATCCCTCACAAGCTGACGGACGTTCCCCCGTGACCCCCACCTCCACGCCGGGAACATGTCATCTAAGCCTTCAGACATGCGTTCACTGCAGGGTTTATTTCAACGCAGCCGGACTGAGCATTCAGTGTTTGAGAAGCCAGGCGTTAAGTTTCTGAATGTCACAGTGTGTCACTGACATCATGCTGTAAGAGAAGAGAGTTGCAGTGCAACACATAACTGAGGGCTGTCAGAGCAGCACCTGCCATCAGCTGGACGGTTGGTTCGGCCACTGAAGTCCTTCAAGACTCAGTGATGAACTTCAGGTTAACTAAGAAGTTAACTTACATGATGTGACAGCTGAGCAGAGTGCAGCGCTGCCTTATTTATAGTCCTCTGGTAATCTAATCCTCGTTCTACAGTTCCAGTCCAGCGTCATGTTGTGTCTTTGGCTGGAAACAACCTTTCAATAAGTTTGCCTCAAACTTCAGTCACTGATGCAACAGCAGATCTGTTGATCTTCTTCAGTTCTTTATGATGAGGCCACCTGGTGGTCCACACTGAAACACCTGCTGGATGTCCACAGACCGAATCAGGGAGCTCCTCATTCCTCTGTTTTGTGCCTCCTCGTCTCCTTATGTCTCTTCCTCACCTCCTCCGCTCAAGTATCAGGTAGGAGGAGAGGAGGCAAGGAAAGGAATGAGGGAAGTACAAACTGCGAAATGAGAAGCGGGGCTGGTGTTCAGGTCTCTGTCAGTGCCACCAGCATATACATTTCTACTTCGAACGTTTTTAAATCTTGTGTGCAGCTTGTTCATGTCAAATCTTCAGAACCATCACTGGTTAGACTCAGAGGATTCAGATTCGTGCAAAGTTAATTTGTCTTCAATCCTGCCTGTCTTTGTCTGTCCCTGTGTCCACCAGTGAAGCTGTTTCCAGTCACCTGTGAGTACATAAAAGGAGAAAAGCAGTTTTACTACAGAGCTCAGCAGTTCTACGAGGACGTCCCCGCCTCGGAGGAGGGCATGATGGGAGACTTTGTGGAGATATCCAACGAGGATCTGGAGGGCTCCCGACAGTTTCTGCAGAGGTTTGTGGTGAGTCACGAGAGGCAGCTCAAAGGCTCAGTCACGTCTGAGGAAGTCTTCCAGAGAAGCTCGTCTCCATCCTTCGCTGTGGCATCTGGCTGCTGTGTACTAGAAAACAGATTTACACTGAATGTTGCACACTAAGTAAGAATGCCAGAATCTATCCCGGGTGAGGAATTCATCATCCTGACCGTACAAAAAGAATTCCTCCTTGTTTCATGTGGCGGGAGGCCTCAGTGCTGCCTCCAATAGCAGCACACACACTTGATGCCAGCCCCATAAACACCCGGACAGAGCAAGCTGAGCCAACAGCTGTTAATCAGTTTGTACTGCAGTCATTTTTTACCGCCACTCATTTGTTTACAGTGCAGGAGGAGGAGATGTTAGCTAAGTAACATCAACAGCAGGCGATGAATGCGCCCTGATTTTTGTTATCTGTGTCGATGAGTTTCCACAGAAATCCGTCACGTCCTTCAGCCTGACGTCACTTTTATTTCCCTGTTTCTGTGACTTCCAGGACAGTCGAGCTGTGACCAAAACGTTGAAGCTCGACTGAACATTTCATTAGCAACAACAAAGGCACCACGTCCCATGATGCCTCACTCCACACGTTTTGTTTTCACAGACACTACATACTGTATGTTCCTTTAGATGGACCGAGTCAGTAAGGTTTGGAGGTTCTGTTGGGTCCTGCTGCTGGCTGAAGCTTCACATTAAGAGAGCGACATGAGTCCAGCTCTCTGGAAAAGGGTCAAAGCTTTCCTCTAAAACATGCCATCCTCATTTTCTCACTCATGTCTCAGCGTTCCTGCACACGTGTCTCTGGTTAATGAGTGTCTGTCGATGTGGACTGCTGGGCTGTTTTTAGATCCTGCGAGAGTCCAAGTGCTAATTCAGGGGACTGGGTTTGGCCCGGAGAGGATCAGTTTTACAGGAGCTCCAATAATAAACTGCTTTAAAGGAGCTGCACACGATGTAAACACCACGAGGCCTGAACAGCTGGAGTTCAGCCTTTCTGTTCTCAGCACCACTTCTGTCTGCAGCGATCAGCTGATCGAGACATAATCAGGTCCTAACTGTTTTGATAATGAAATCGTCTCTTAGTTGTCAGGATCGTCTTTGTCATTTCTGAAGTCTTTTGGACTGTTGATTGGACAGAAGAAGCAACTTGAAAAGACGTTTTTACATCATAAAACAGAACTCAACCAGTCTTCATTAATCAGTGGGTTAATCGCAGCCGTGGTTCCAGTTTGTTGGGAAAAAGCAGCGTGCAGGTTATCATAGCAGAAAACACAGTAGGGGCGATTGTCAATTATCGATTACTTTCATTTTTGATGAAAATGTGGATAATGTTTGGATTGACTTGTCTGAAATGTCAGAAAACAGAGAAATGATGATTGATCACCAAAAATCCTGACTCAAAAACACTCATCAATCATTCTCAATGGAGTAATTGATCAACTAATACTTTTAGCAGAGTCAAACAAATTAAAAATCCACAGTTCTTTAAATGTAAGTTCTCCCAAAACTGAAATTTTTCTACTTCACCTGTTTCTTTTCATTTTATAGAAACTTTGCCTCTGCTCTGTTAAATGTGTATTTATTGACTAAAAATGTGATTGATCTTCCCCCCACTGAAAAATAAAACCGTGAACTGCAAAGAAATGAAAACAAGTCAGTAAAATGAGCTGGAAAACGCCTTCGGTTTGGAGTCTCAGCTTCTGTTCTGTGAAGCTCAGATGGCTGTAGAAAGACTTCCTGTCCTCATTCTCATCCTCATCGCGTCTCTGAGTGTGAACAGCTTCTGTTTAAACGCCACATCTGCATTAAAAACAAGCGTGGCAGGAGAAGATTTAGAGTTACATTCAGATTAAATGGAGCTACATGCGCACAGAGCAATGTGGCAGTAATTCAGTGAAACCAGGAAGCCCCCTGTAACAAGCACAGAGCTCCTCGGGGCCCCATCTCTCATACAATCACACACTGGGGCCCCTGTTGCAGAGGGGTTGGAGTGAGGTCAGAATACCAAATGAAAAGGAAGAAAAACCGGCGTGATTCAAGTGAGGTGACTTTTTGTTCCCTGGTGGTAAAGTTCACCATTTGGTTGCCCTGAGGAGCTGAGGCCTGACATCTGGAAACACAGAAAATAAAGAGGAGACTCCTCTCTGACTTATAGAAATGGTAATAACATGCTGCGGGGAAGCTGACTTTTTGTTTTCCGTGAAACATAAATCCAGCTCTTCTTTTCCTCTTATGGTTGGATTGTTTTACTGACTCCATCCATGAGATAAACCCTCAAATGAGGTCGAATTTCTACTGATTTGGGAATATTTTCTGTCTTTGCGCCCACAGGGGCCCGGGAAGGCCGGGACACACTGCGCTCTGGACTGTGGCTCCGGGATCGGCCGCGTGACCAAAGGCGTCCTCCTTCCTGTGTTTGAGAAAATGGAGATGGCGGACATGATGGAGCACTTCCTGCTCCACGCGCACGAGGAGTACCTCGGAGACGACGCTGACCGCATTGAGACGTACTACTGCTACAACCTGCAGGACTTCACGCCCCCGCAGAACAAGTACGACGTCATCTGGATGCAGTGGGTGGCGTGTGAGTACGAGACAGATCAGTTCGGTCTGATTGAGACTGATGAGATTTTATCCGAATGTTAATCTAAGCGTGCTGCACTCACGACGATCCAGACGGACTTTCTGTGAACACGATGAAACACGACAGTACGGCGCTGAGGTGGTGCTGATCGTGTAAAGGCATGGAATAAAATTAATTAATGACTATTCCATGTAATTATTCCAGCAGCACGTTCAGCTCTTTATTATTCTGTTGCAAACTTAATATTAAATTCGCTCCAAAATCAAAAAAAGTGTTCATGTGTTCTGATGAGTGGAAGGTTGGATATCAGCCTATAGATGGTTGGTGCATTAACATCTGGGTTGGGTTTTGGCAGATGTTGAGCCACAGCTACTGCCTCAGTTTAGGTGATGCACTATGAGCAGACCCAGACTATATCACAGACCTGGAGGTGTCTCTGGATCCCTCAGGACCAGCCGATGAGGACTTAAAGCATTTCTGTTTTTAACAGGATGATGGCTCAGCTTTTCGTTCTTTATGCTTCTCTCCCCTCAGGTCACCTGACAGACAAGGACCTGATGAACTTCCTGTTTCGCTGTAAGAAGAGTCTGCGCCCAAATGGCGTTATCATAATAAAGGACAATATGGCACGACAGGGCTGCAAGCTGGACCCCATTGACAGCAGCATCAGCCGCCACCTGGACATCATGAGGAGCATCATCGTCAAGGCCGGCCTGGAGGTCCTGGCCGTCGAGAAGCAGGAGGGCTTCCCTGAGATCATCATGCCAGTCTGGATGATCGCGATGAAGTAGGAGTGACATTTTATGGCTGTAAAATGATTGTGAAATCTGACAAAAGAGTCTGAGGAAAATCTGATCTAAAGGTGAATTCAGAAATGAATTGTTCACGTGGACATTCATCAGTCGACCACCTACAGGTGGTGTGACGGTCACCTCTTCCTGTCTGAACCCTGAACCACAACATGTGGATTCACATTTACCGTGTGGTTTCTGAATCTGACGTCTTACAGCCGCAGGACAACAGCTTGTTTTAAAAACTGCTTTAAAGTTTTGAATACGATGAGCATGTGATAAGCATGTGGACATGTTGTGATGACCTCTGACTACCGGCCTCTGCATTCACACCTGGTGTTCAGCCTCTCATCACCCCCAGCGTCCCACTGAACTGTTCATCCAGACCAAACAGGAAGAATGAGTGCACTATAGGCCTGACTCCAGATCAGTTGGGGCGCTGTGTAAAGAAGAGCAGACTGAAGACGTTTCCTGACTGCAGCTTTCTGAAGTGTCCCCGAGCCCACTTAGTAACACCCTGCACGTGGTCATGTGTGCTAAACCCCACCTCATATCCTCTCACCTGTTACCTGTGAACCAGTTCACCTGTGGACTGTTTTCTGACCCAACCGGCGGTGAAATGTGTTGCAGGTCAAAGATCAATGAAGCTGATCGGGTCAAACATTCAATGAGCCGTCAGCAGATTAGAGCAGATTATCTCACTCAGTTTTAATCCTGTTTCTGTGGAATCTGGGCTAACTGGTGCTTCTCCTGCAGGTCACACCTTAGTGACAGGTGAGACTCATTATTGTCCACGCAGTGCAGGGTGGTCAGGTGTAAATATGGACTTTGATGTATGTATGTGTTTTATACTGTAACACTGCACATTCATGGACCTGTCGTTTTTGTATTGTTTCCTCTGTGTAGAGTTTAGATGTCATTCGTCAAATTAAATTTGATTAAATTCAGGGTCAGCTGCAGCGTTTTTCAGAAATGAAGATGAAACTCGGAGGGCATGTGGGTGCAGTTTGATGGTTTCTGAATGCTCTGTTTTCATGCCAGGTTCCAGACAAAAGACTGATCACAGCTCACTTTGAGAGTCAAGGCTGGAACATAAACGCTGACCAGTCTGCCCTCAGTTTTCTCCCAGTGCAGCCCTGACACTGACTGAGATAAGTGAGATCCTCTCAGATGGTTATGGTAATTCTCCTCAGAGTTATTACTACCAGTGTTTTTTCAGACTAACAGTAGAAGCAGCACATTGTTTTGGGCTAATGACTTTCAGCTGGGCCCCTGAGGTGGATGGTGGGCCTGATTATTTCCTGGTTTTGACAGACAGTGCCTGCTTTCATATCTACCCTGGCTTCACTTCAAGCCTGTCAGATGTTGTCTGCATAAAACACATTCAGGAGTTGCCTCAAAAATTCAGCATGTGCGTGCGTAAGCGCTCGCCGGGAGGGGCGGCGACTCGGTCCTCCCCGAGCGCTTTATGAAAGGATAGTTTGTCAATGAGCAGACTGGCACTGACAAAGTACAACATCATCAAAGTGTTGAAGGCGCGATGGCGTGAGATGATCTCCGCGCCGCGTTTCTCTCATCAGAATGACTCTTTTGAGATGTGAATGTACCCGGCACATTTTCCACATCCTGTATGAATTAAAGATCAAAATGCCCCAAAGTTAAACTTGTAGGTGTTTTTTTTCCTTCCCCAGTAAATAGCAGCCAAATGTGCTGTCACCTTTTCAGGAGTGGTTAGCGTCGCTGACAGTCAAAGCTATCATTTCTAATACTCCTCACTGCCCTCTGCAGCAGTTTGAATACATTAGCTGCAGTAACACTAATTTGTCCAGTCATGTCAGCAGAGCCGAGCTTTGGGCCCGACTCCAGACACAAGACCACAGGGAGACGCAGCGACCGGCGCTGCGTTCAGGCCAAACGTGATCGCCTCAGCCCACAACACTGCCGGGAACGGCTCAGGGTGCAGCCGGAGCTGCGATCGAAGGCTGAGGAAACACAAAGTGCTGCGGAACTTTGTCAAGACACCTACACTCGCCTCTCGCAAGGCACAAAGGTTTGACTGTTCACCGCAGACCGAGACGTGTCCCTGACTGTGGCAGGGTCAGTGAAGGTCTCCTCTCATCACACAGACCTGATATGTCAACATGAGGCTGCTGTGTGGACGATGGATTTTCTGAGTAATCTCACAGTAATGAAGTTCATTCTCTTCCTCCTGTGTCTTTGTGGCCCAGGTTGGGTCAGTCAGTTAATTGGTGCTGCAGTTAGTCAGCTGATCAGCTGACAGTGAAACACAGTATCAGGCCACTGCAAGGCAGGGAAAATCTCTCTTACTCGAGCAGCCC
Organism: Scatophagus argus; assembly: GCF_020382885.2. Lineage (NCBI taxonomy): Eukaryota > Metazoa > Chordata > Actinopteri > Scatophagidae > Scatophagus > Scatophagus argus. The sequence goes on along the minus strand of NC_058498.1, from coordinate 460,702 downwards.
TAACGCAGGTGGCTGACTGAATCACCTGCCTGAAAGGTGATTGTTCTAATGGTCACTCAAACTGGGCTGCAGATGCTCAAAACACTCCCCAGTTAGAAGACAAGAGAGCAGAAAACTGAGCTGCCGTCTGACAGACTGTTCAGTCAAGGCCTGCAGTATGACAGGAAGCCATCCACCACCTGTCTTAAGCCTTCAGGAAAGGTGTGGTCACGTCAGCTGATCTGAATCCTCCAGTCAGCTCAGAGGGATTCTGACATTCAGGTGAAGTGAGAAGAAGTACCAGATAATGAGACTGCTGTGATGAGCCTCTCAGTTACAGAATAAATGTAATTTTAATGTAATGTAATTTTATAGAGCAATGAAAGCTACATAACCCATAAATCATTAACTAAGAAAATGTCCAACATGCTTTTCAAGAACTAACACACCATAAAAAGTTTTTGCATAAAGACGTGTGATCTTCTAACGTTATCGGTGCTGTTCAGACAAACAGAGAGATGTGAGTCTCACACGGCTTCCGTTTACCTGCCGACAACGCTGTGGGTGTAACGCACACTACAGCCTGTAGGGGGCGTTTACAGTGCTTTAGCCTTCACTCATGTTGTAAAAATGCAGCAGCCAAGCTAGCTTCCAGCCTCATGTGAAGATAGTAAACACCCCCAGGAAGCAGCAGAGGGGTCAGGCAGCCTGAGCCGCCCCCTGCAGGCTCTGAGAGGAACCTCGACTGTGCAGTGGCGATGCCTTCAGTGAGAGCAGGAAGACCGAGCTCCTCTCCCCGGGAGAATCAGAGGAATGTGCTCCCTCTTCATCTCCAGTTCTCATAGTAAATCATGTCACTGACGATTTTCAGACTGCTCTTTCTCTGGCTGCCCCTTCAGGCTTCTAACGCCCCCAGCATGTCGTCGAGGGTCTGAGCTTGTTCTTTTTTTCTGCCACGCTCAGCCCTCCGCAGCTCTGGGATCAGTTACACAGACTTTTTATAGGCCCGGCCTGAACATGTCATATTTCAGCCAGCAATGTGGCTTTGGAGCTCGGATCAGGTGCTCCTGACCGCCAGGTTCTAATCTGCGGGCCGAGCCGAGGATGACAAAACACGACGACATCCCGACTGCGTGAGAGACGCCTCAGCTCGACGTACCTGAAAACCTGCACAATAAACCGAGTCTATCAACAGGAGGAGTGACCTTCCTGCTAAGCAGTGTTTGCCTGAATGCTTTGCTCGACAAAGAACAAATCGAGGAATTTCTTCCCCTCTGGAGTGTGTGTGTGTGTGTGTGTGTGTGTGTGTGTGTGTGTGTGTGTGTGTGTGTGTCACTGCTGCAGACTGCCGTGTGAGAAATGGGGGCAGCTTTCCGGGGCCCCTGTGTTCATCCTAATAGAAGTAAAGAATAATAACGACCACATTTTATTTTGAACCAAGATACTCGCTCATTAAAACAACATAAGTGCGTCACGTGACCTGAGAAGTTCACTGGTCTGAACTTCCTGCTCTGCCAGGAAGCCAGAAGAGAAAAGAGAAGAAAAAGAGTTTGCTGTGCAGAGATTTAGAGCCAAACGGTCCTAATGAGCTCAGAGAGCTGCTCCAGGCAGAAGAGGCCAGCGGCAGCCACGAGGACACTTTACCTGTCACAGGTAGCAGCCATCACCACCACCTGAGACGAAGCCCTCAGGTCTGCAGGTCTGTGGAGGACCCTGTCTCCCTGTCTCTCCTCTCTCCCTCTCCCCCCTCTCCTGTCTCTCCTCTCTCCCTCTCCTGTCTCTCCTCTCTCCCTCTCCTGTCTCTCTCCCTCTCCTGTCTCTCTCCCTCTCCTGTCTCTCCTCTCTCCCTCTCCTGTCTCCCCTCCCTCTCCTGTCTCTCTCCCTCTCCTGTCTCTCCTCTCTCCCTCTCCTGTCTCCCCTCCCTCTCCTGTCTCTCTCCCTCTCCTGTCTCTCCTCTCTCCCTCTCCTGTCTCCCCTCCCTCTCCTGTCTCTCTCCCTCTCCTGTCTCTCCTCTCCCCCCTCTCCTTTCTCTCCTCTCTCCCTCTCCTGTCTCTCCTCTCTCCCTCTCCTGTCTCTCCCCCCTCTCCTGTCTCTCCTCTCCCCCCTCTCCTGTCTCTCCTCTCCCCCCTCTCCTTTCTCTCCTCTCTCTCCCCCTCTCCTGTCTCTCCTCTCCCCCCTCTCCTTTCTCTCCTCTCTCCCTCTCCTGTCTCTCCCCCTTTCCTGTCTCTCCTCTCTCCCTCTCCTGTCTCTCCTCTCCCCCCTCTCCTGTCTCTCCTCTCTCCCTCTCCTTTCTCTCCTCTCCCCCCTCTCCTGTCTCTCCTCTTCCCCTCTCCTTTCTCTCCTGTCTCCCCTCCCTCTCCTGTCTCTCCCCCTCTCTTCTCCCCCCTCTCCCTCCCAGGCGGTCACAGCAGAAGGTGGTCTACACTGAGTCTGGTTCTGCTGGAGGTTTCTGCCTGTTAAAGGCAGTTTTTCGTCTCCACTGTGGCTGAATGCTGACTCAGTGTGGGGTTTTGTCCTGGGACCTGATTCTCTCTGATTCTCTGCTTTTTGGTTGTTTTGTTGTTGTTGTTGTTGTTGTGTCTTGAGATAACTGTGTTATGAATTGGCACTTTAAATAAAACTGAATTGAATTGAAAAGGGGCGCAGCAGGACATGAGTGGCCTATGAAGATGTAAAATAAAACAAACTGCTGCTTCCTTCACTCTTCCTTTTCTTGTGGTTCAGGTGTCTACATACTTTTGGCCATATGTTGTCTTGTAAACAAACAACACACAGCTGTGTGTGTGTGTGTGTGTGTGTGTGCATTAATTTGGTGTAATTTGGTACAACAAACACCTTGTTTCATTGCTCTCAGTGAGGTTTGAGAGCAGAGCCACCCAATTAGATTTACCGCAGCTCCTGCCGCCGCCGGCTCTCAGCGTTGCCATGGCAGCATGTTGGCAGACAACATGTGGAGCCGCTCTCGGGGCCCGGCGTTCTCGGTGCCCTTGGAAGCTCCGTCCCTCGTGCTGGTTTCAATTCCATAACCTTTCAGATCACAGCGTAATGAGTCCAAATGGCTCGCACATGCACATTATGCCCGACGAATCATTTTTCCAGCGAGCCAATTTACTCCCAGGATTAAATCTTTTTTTCCTACGTGAGTCAGAGCGCCGGAGCTTTGGAGCGTGTTGTGTGTCTTCAGGAAGTGTGTGTGCGTGTTGTAGCATAGTGTTTGTCCTTTCTTCTTCACTTGCTTTGTTTTTGTCTGCCCTCCCTTTCATCCTTTCAGTCATTCCTGCTCCATTCCTGTTCTTGTCTTTCCGTTTTCAACTGATCTGAGAGCAGCAGCAGAGCAGCCAATCCAATCGCTCTGCACGGCGTTCAGAAACCCACAGACCCGTTAGCCAGACTGGACTTCCTGGATTGAATTTCACTGTGTCACTGATACCTGAAACAGCAGAGCAGCAGCGTGGACGCTTTTAATGCAGTTCACCTTGACTCATAAGTTCATTTTGAAGACTGTTTCTGCTCATTGAGTATTTTTATAAGCCAAGTACTTTAAAAACATAAACTGCCTGTGTACACGTGTGTGTGTGTACGTGTGTGTGTACATGTGTGTGTGGACGTGTGTGTATGTGTGTGTGAGTATGTGTGTGTGAGTGTGAGGTGATGTATTCACGAGGAGGAGGAGGCCGGAGAAGCAGGCCCCGCTGCTGCAGCCATTAGCTGCTCCAGTAAATCTGCTGGGACCTGAGCGAGTCGGCCCTTCAGGTATTTCCTGTCTCTTGATCTTGAAAGGCAGAACTCATTTCTGCTGGTGGGGGTTCGGCCTTCATAATCAGCTGCGGTTTGATGCCAACAGTTTATTATTCAATTTCATTTCGTGGAGCCTGGTGAGTGTGTGAGAGAGTGTGTGAGAGAGTGTGTGTGTGTGTGTGTGTGTGTGTGTGAGAGAGTGTGTGTGTGTGTGTGTGTGTGTGTGAGAGAGTGTGTGCGTGTGTGTGTGTGAGAGAGTGTGTGCGTGTGTGTGTGTGAGAGAGTGTGTGCGTGTTTGTGTGCGTGTGTTTGTGTGTGTGTGAGTGTGTGTGTGTGAGAGAGAGTGTGTGTGTGTGTGTGTGTGTGTGTGTGTGTGAGAGAGACAGAGTGTGTGTGTGTGTGTGTGTGTGTGTGTGTGTGTGAGAGAGAGAGTGTGTGTGTGTGTGTGTGTGTGTGTGTGTGTAATTGAACAATTCTCTAAACTTCATGTTACGTTCACTGGCAGCGATTCAAAGGTTTACTGCCAGTTTTTAAAGTCAGTGATTCCCACAGTTTCCTGCGTTGCGTCTGCAGCGTGTCGACGGTTTGTTAAAGACGGTCGGGCACGTCAGCTGTCACGCCGAAGGGGTCACTCACGTCCATCAGTCTCAACGTTTATCCGATGATTTCATCTCAGAACGTTCAACCATGTGGGTACAAATCCTGCAACTTCATGACATCACGACAGCCTGAGAGCGGTGGACACAGGACAGACGTTTTCCTCTGATGACACGTGCCTTGAAGACTCTGACGTGTTCTTCGAAGGCCACTTTGTGAGATCACACTGGTTCTTCTTGCTTTATGTTTAAGGTTTGGTGTGAGGAGAAACTCTTTTTGATGAAGTTCAAGGGGATCCTCTTCTTCGTCTGTGGCCAGCCTGTGAGTGGTCCTCTGGGGACAGTTCAGTCTTCTCTGTCACTGTCTTTATTAAGGTGTCAAAGTCCTCCTTCCTGAAAGGGTCTCTGACAACATGGAGCGGCTTCCTCCTTTCCTTCTGTGTGAATCGGTCGTTTCAGGCGTTTGAACAAACAGCTGATGCTGCTGCTTTAGAGGATGCATCAGTTCCACAGGCGGAGAGACAGAGACAGTGAACGCCTCTTTCAGTCTGAAATGACTCCTTATTCTCTTCCTCCCACGCAGGAAAGGGCAGCACCATCTTGAAGCTTTATTTTCCTCTCCTCCTTCTGAGCCGCTCGACGATCCTCAACCTCAAGCAGGGTGTTTGCGTTTGGAGGAAAACAGGATGTGAACTTTTAAGACCACACTAAAGGAGTTTATGATGCAGGGAGACATTGTTCAGTCGTGTTCCTGGGCTCATATACAAGGGGAACATTGAAACACCCCAGCGGTTATGATGTGAGGGGGGAGTTTATTGGACTCACATGGACGACATTTTTAGTCAAAGCTAACAGTAATTTGCCCCTCATATGTGCCGACTGTTCCAGGGAAGGAGAAGCGAGATGACGCTAACTCTTCAAGTTAATGAATGAGTAAAAACATGCATCACAGCTGATATCAGATTTAGACTGACGCACACAGGAAATACGTTTCCTGTGCATTTTGTTGTTTGCTTTTTTAAGGTGTTACAAAGGTTTAGTTTGATTGTTTGTTTGTTCAGTTTGTTCAGAATAAGGGAGGGAGAATCATAAAGTAATCAGTGAACATGTGTTCGTGTCGAAGGCATCGTACGGTGGTTATTAAGACGTAAAGACATGATGACTGGTGAGCATGTGATGATGATCCTGTTGGAGTTATCCCTCCTTTTATCTGCTCTTTAGCTGCTAAATGTGTTCACTGAGTCTATCAGAGCTTGTTTGGTGCTGAACAACTCAGATCAGATATTTTCTTGAGCAGCACAGACTCCTCAAACTGTGAAAACTCTAATCACTGCAGCTGCCAACTTAATAAATACTAGAATGATGCACTGAGTACTTTACAAACTGGACTGGTGCAAGAACGTGGACATGGTCTACAGAAAGGGCCAGAGCCGCCTCTACTTTCTGAGGCGGCTGAGGTCCTTCAACATCTGCAGGACGATGCTGAGGATGTTCTATGAGTCGGTGGTGTCCAGTGCCATCACATATGCTGCTGTCTGCTGGGGCAGCTGCCTGAGGGTGAGGGACACTAACAGACTCAACAGAATCATTAAGAAGGCCACCATGTTGTGGGAGAGGAACTGGACTCTCTGACAGTGGTGGCTGAGAGGAGGATGTTGTCCAAAATAAGGACGATACTGGACTTTCCCTCTCACCCTCTCCACAAGGTGCTGATCGGCTACAGGAGCTCGTTCAGTCACAGACTCTGACTCCCATGATGCACCACAGAGCGACACAGGAAATCATTCCTGCCTGTCGCCATCAAACTGTTAAACTCAGCACTGTGACCGACACACTCACTTGTATATACAATGTACATATTGGCTCTTTTACACATGTACATACCTGTATTTTTAAATTTTCTTAAAAAATTTGAATACAGTTTTTTGTAAATACCTGTACTTTGAGATTTTAGTTTATGTTTATCCTATTTTTTATACTCCGCACTTTTCTCCTTTCTTGGTCGGGAATACTGCGTGTGCAATGTCTGTAAAAACAAGAATTTCCCTCCAGGGATTAATAAAGGAATTCTGATTCTGATTCTGAGATTGTGATGCAGTTGAATTCTCCCAGCATGCAGCAGGGCAGTGAACGCCTCAGCCACAGTCACACTCTCAATCATCGCAGTATTTATGGTGTGAGGAAATTTGCTGCCATGTGTACAGGAGCCAAGACTCAAACCTGAACCTGATGTGAGCCGAGTGATCCTGACCTGAGATGGCAGCTCGATGGCAGAAACTGTGTGAAACCCACCGCTAACCCATCATTCTCTCTGATGCTTTGCAGCCAGGAGGGAACACAGAGGAGGGGGAGGAGGGGGAGGCGGGTGAGCAATCTTACTAATTTGAAGCAAGTTGAGTGATTTTATGAACTAAGCTGTGAAATATGACTTTAATAATGGTTGCAAATGGCAGTCTGGGAGCATGGGAGGGAGAGGAATATGGTGGTCAAAATTCCAATGCAGGGATCAACACCAGCGCACCGCCGCCACCCTGGCAAAGCCCACCAGCTAATGAAATGTGAAAATACTTGTGGGCGCGGCGACTATGGGCTCAGCGAAATCCAGCTCCATAAACTGATGATTAAATCGATGTCCCTGCGGCGGGGGCTTAATTCTGCGTAGACGCTCCACTTTGCTTTGGCGGCTTGCGGGGTGAAGAAGAGGAGCAGACTGAGACGTCTGACGAGGGGTTTAACGGGTGCCGCTGTATGGTTTAATGGGGCACCGCCCTGGCTTCACCCCTGCCCTGCGGTTGGACTTTTAAAGCCGTGCTGCTGATGTTTGGATTCTCCTTTTATAGCTTTTTGGCCTAAATTTAGAAAGTGTGAAACAAACTGAAAATAATGACTCTGCAGAGTTGTGCTAACAAGCATTTAATCAACTCAGCTCTTGTTTTGAGGCTGAATGCGGCAGTAATGTGAGCGACGCCTCCCTGCACATGTTGGGAAAGTCCCCTCTCAGCGCAGCCTCCTGATCCTCCTCTTCCTGTGGACAGGATCCCTGTCTGTGTGTGTACACAAACACATGATGCCTGCCACATTTGCTTCATCACAGAAAACACGCACATTTTTCCCTGTGAGAAATGAGGATTTAATGGCCGCGCCACCACGGGCTGCTCCGATCGAGCGAGCCGTCCCTGGAAAGAGTTAAGGGATGTTGTTCATTGTCACATGACATTAAGAGCACCGACAGAAACTCTCCACCTCCTCCTCTGAACCGCCTCCTCTTGCCATCCGAGCCCCCAGCTCCGTACACACATCTTGCCTGCAGATGTGGCGAAACCGCAAACACTTCAAAGTGCCTCCCCTCAGACCAACAGCGTACCCTGACGCCAACTGTAAATGTCCTGGACACAGTGCACGGAAAATATGAGCGCCCCCCTCCAACTCCCAGGGAAGAGCGGGGCTGAGGCGGGCAGGCAGGAGGGCGGGAGGCGAGCAGACATCTGAAAAGGCCTCCTAAAAACACTTAATGACTCATCATTCTGCTGCGCAACAACAAGGGAGAGTCATCTCTGCTGGGCCAAGAAACACAGGAACGCCGCTGCCGCTGCTGACGGCCACATCTGCAGCCCACTCATCGCCGTGCCAGACGCTTACCTGGCATCACATGGAGGTGTGTCATCTAAACACCTCCGCTCTGAAGAAACAGGCCTTCGGCTGTGATGAACGCCGGCTCTGATTGTGTTTGGAGAAGAAGGTCTCAAGGCCTCCTGGTTGAGATAATGATGTAATTGGTGAGGGCCCCTAAAGAGCTCCACCACGTCCTCTGAGAGACATTTTTGTAGTTGAAGCCATTATTCTTATTGGTTAGGATAACATTTTATACAGCAGTCAGGAACGTGCAACACAGCTTCACGACGTCCTCGTGATCGAAAGTCCAATTCCCCTCAGTTGCACATGAACCACAGATATTAACGGGTCAAACTGTCTGTACACTGTATTCACAACCTACCGAACCTCACAACTGGGCTTAAAGGTTTCAAAATCTTGTCTGATGGATCATCATCAGCCGCGAACTCTGCAAATTCGCTCTGAAGATATCACGCCGGTGATGAAATAAACAGCGAGCCCTGACAAATATGGAAACGTCTGAATGCGTGTGTGTGAGATGGTGTGCCTCGCCTACGCGTCAGACACGATCGCGTGCTCGCTCAGATGTCGGCGCGCCGTGTGATCACGCAGCTCACCGCCGTTTCTCATGGAAGATGAAATGTGCTCCTCGCTATCCCAGAGAGACTGCTGGGAAGGGCTGAAAAACGACGGAGGGGAAACATGGCAACGTCTCCTCTGATTCCACATCCCAGGGAACTTTGACCTCCAGCAGAGAAACCAAAATAAAAATCCCCTTCTCGCTGCCAAGCCAGCACAACAGGAAGACGGGGTCGAGGAGGCGAGGTGGAGGGAGCGGGAACAATGAAGCCTCTCTCTGGTGCTCCAGATGGGTGCTTTTTGACAGCTCCGAGCTTTTGTTCTGCTAAAATAAGGGGGCATTGCTGCGCTCTGCGAGGCTGCCAGACGTCCACGATGATGCGCCGTGCACACTGGAGATGTGGTGAGGAATAAACCACACTGCTGGCTTTTCATTCTAGCTAACATACAAGGCTCATGCACACACATTCAGTTCAGGTGCTGCACAGTTCATGTGTAAATATAAGCTAAGGGCCACCAAGGGCCCAGAGGAATACAAAATGTGAACACTGAGCTGAGAACTTCTAACACAACAAATCAAGTTTGCTCTTCCATATTTCAGGGCTGCGGGACCACCATGTTGGAGTCAATAAACAAAGTTTGTGACTATTATAAATAACAAGTTGGAGTTCAGGAACTAATATTAGAATTCAGACTGATATGTCAGTGTTTTCTCTGACAAGTGCACTGTGAGATGTGCTCAGCCTCTCAGTGTTTTTGCTTATCCACACTTTTCAGAAGAATGGCACCGGACCAGACAGATATTTTTAGTTTAATGAGCCCTGCTCGGGCCTTGTGTGAGTGAAGTGTGTGTGTGTGTGTGTGTGTGTGTGTGTGTGTGTGTGTGGCAGATGTCCAGCAGTCGGATGGATGAGGTGTGATGCTGGCTTTATTCTCCCGTGACAGAAGAGCAGCGACTCGCACGACTCCGTCTCACATGATTCCTCAGCCTGAGTGACGGAGCGAAGGAGGCAAACGCTGACTTAACCTCATTACAGCTCCAAGAAAACTACTATGTGGATTTGTTTTCAATTACAGCCCAATTTAGAACCCTCCCCCTCCTAAAACACACACACACACACACACACACACACACACGCTAATCTAGACTTTTTCTCATGCTGGATAAAAAATGTCTGTGTGTGCAATAATAAATATTTTATGGCACAAATGGGATTCAGATTGGACTTTTGGTTCAGTGTGTGTGTGTGTGTGTGTGTGTGTGTGTTTTGTGCATGTCCTGACCTTGGACACCATAAGCCAACAGATCCTGCATTATAAAATCAAAGTGGATCCATGTGTCTTTGTTTGCCTTCATCCTCGTAAAGCGTATCACACATTTGACTCATGGAGGATGCTAACGTCTGTTACAACTCTTTCTTTCTGTGATGGCTTAATGTGTGTGCGTGTCTGTTCTCATTAAGCTAAATTCTTGTAATAATCTGCCTTCTGCAGACCAGAGGTTAGTCAGCTTGTTGCGCAGAGCTCGGCAGCGGAGGCGGCGGTGGGAAATCGTTTCTTCTCAACATAACTCAGGCCATGTTCCTGCACGGAAACAGTCGTGAACATGAACAGGTGTCACGGTTGTGTGTGTGTGTGTTTGTTTTTGTGTGCTCAGAGAAGTGGAATACGCTGCAGTACAAGCTCATGTTTTTGTCACAGCTAAGAGCCCAGAAAAAGCTGTCCCAGTAGACTAAATGACTGGTGTGCCCTTCCAGGCGGCTCCAGTGGTTCCCCAGCCGGACCCCTTGCCCCTGCGTTTGGCCCAGGCGCTCCGAGTGCCCCTCTTGATGGCCACAGTGCTAATGTGAGTGTCCCCAGTGTGACTCTTGCTGCCCCACTTGTTCTGAATGTCCCCAGTCCCCACCTGTCAATCCTGTGTCCGGAGACAATGCCCGTCTGATCTGTCTGATGTTGGTCTGTGTGTCAGGATTGTGGAGCTGGGTGTGTGTTTTCTCCTTGTGTGTCTCTCCTTTTGCTGTCCTCCCCTGTTCTTCCCAGCATGTTTGTCTGTCTGCCTGTCCAAACCAAAGTGGGGCGTAGCTGGGCGGGCCCCTGCCGATCCTCCAGTCGCCTTCGCCCCTGCCCACCTGTTCGGCACTACCTGCCACTCAACCAAACCACCTTCTTCATTTATTTGAAGACATGCAGAGAGAAGATCGGATTGTGCTGTCATTCCTCGTGTTGTAGTCGTCAGGCTTAATGTCTGTGGTTGGCTTTTGATGCTTTTTGACTTTTGGACTAACTGTGCTTTTGTGTCTTCAGGTTCACTGTCCTGCCTTTGTCTCACCTGCCCAGCTTTTCTCCTTTGTTTTTGGACTTAAATGAACTCTTTGAAGTTACCCTTTATTGACCACATGCACTCACCTGTTGCTTGGCACCTAGTTAGAAAAGACACTGTGAAATTAGCTTTAGAATTCGTGCTTTTCATAAATATTGGAAATAGTTTTGTTGTTAGTAAAAACTTTTTTCTTTTGGTACATTCTTGTCTGAATCTGCTTATTTGGGGTCGCTGCATTTTGTGGACTAAACCTAACACTGTGATGCTCTGGAGGAGTCTGTGCTCACCCCTCACGCCTCTCTGATGGGTCCAAGCAGGTCTCTGAATGACTGACTCTCGTGGCCCTCGGGCCCTCTGATTGGCCCCTTACAGGTGCCTCTCTGGTGTGAGCTGCCCTTTCTACAGCTCTGCCCCTGGCCCTTGGTGAACGTGTACACACCTCTGCAGACACACACACACACCACACACACATGCTGACAGCCATATCTGTTACAAGTTCCACTGCCATGGATTTGATCTGCATCAATAAGACAGTACGTGTAATGACAGCATTAAGGCTGGTTCTGCATATATAGAGTTTCGAGGAAAACGAAGACAGATGCTTCTTCTTACACGTCAACGGGAATAAGGCAAAAAGCACATTCCTGGTGGCTACGCTGGCTGCGTTTAGCCGTGTGTGTGTGTGTGTGTGTGTGTTCCTCCCCGGCACTTGAAGGGCCCAAATAACAGGCGATGCTGGATGTCTTGACTTGAAGCCGAGGCTTCTTGCCATCGTCAGCCGGTAACGCGAGTAATGAGCTCTGTCAGACGCTGGCGGCTGACTGATGTTTTCCACCGCAGACGAACCTCCCTGAGAGCTCACGGCCACATGCTAACGGCGGATTCAAATGGCGGCGTATCTGACCGGCCCCGCAGAGGGCGGTGATAAGATGACTGGCGTGATATGAACTTCTCAGCTTGAGGTCAGGACCCGGAGGAGTCCTGAGATTTTGTACTGTGTGTTCTTTGGTTGAGATTACAACACGAGGGAGAGCGTACGCCTTCAGGACAATCAGTGCGCACTAACACTTTCTTCTGCATCTGAACTTCTTCAGCCATTTCAGCTTTCACCTGTCAAACCCTGTTCTGGTATCAGCGTGTGCTAATGTGACTGGAGAGGTTTGAAACTGCAATCTGCTGGGAAACGAGGAACAAGTTAAACACTCTCTTGACTTTTAAGGCTCTTGTTTTTATCGAACTGCTTGACAACAGCAGGGCCTCGACTCTAAACTCTGTCAGAGCTTCACACCAGTATTTTCTAAATCTATCTTTAATGTTCTGACTCTCGCACACCTTCTGAACTTTGAGTCAACCGAAGGGCTCCTCAACTTTGTGTGGGATTTAGTGCGATGACCCCATTAGTAGTTCAAACTCTCACAGAAAACTAAATAAACCCCCTGAAGTAGCCGTGGCTGCGCTGACAAACAGCTCGCTCGTTTCGCGGTGGAGCGACGATGTTGTGACAGATTTTTTCCCCTCCAAGAGAGAAACTCATCTCTCAGCCTGTGGCGGCCCAAAGTAAGGACAGCTCATTTTTCTTCTGGTCATGTGGGAAGCCGTCTGACACACACTAATGACACAGAGCAATGAAAAGCAGATCCTCAGCTCACTCAGTATGAAGACCCGGCATTGTCTCGAAAACAGTTCCCTTTTGACAGACAGCTGGGGGGTTCGAACGTCAAACAGAGAAAAAAAATGCTTCCCTAATTGTTTTACGGTGAGTGATCGTTTCCCTCGTCGCGCTGGTGGAAATTTAAAGAGAAGAAACCAAACAAACAGAAAGAAGCATTAAAGAGCTCTGCTTTACGGGACACACCCTTTGTGTTTCTAACACATTAAGGAAACCTTGAGGCCACTCGTAAAATAAAACAACATCTTTCTCTCTCGGCCGTAAAATAAAACAAGGTTTGGCTGCCTCTGCACAAAAACACGCAGGCAGCACTTTTCTCCGTTTTCCTCTGAGAAGAATGACTGTAAAAGTGTAATTAAATTAATAAAATAGTCCCAGGTAGTAAATCACCGCCCCCGAGGATGTGTGTGTGAGTGTGTGAGACTGGATGCAGAGGTAGGTGCGTGCAGGAGTGTGTGGTTAAGGCTTAGCATATTAAAAACAAAATAGCAACACAGGCTGTAAATGTTCCCCAGTCCTGAGGGCACGACGCTCGAGCAGCTTTACCTCCGGCGGTTAGTTAGTGAGCAGAGGTGGGGGCGGCGTGGCATCGCGCTCCGGGACACGGTGCCAGTTTCTGCCATAATAAAGGCATTAAAAAGCTCCTCATTAAACTATTTTGGGCACAGGGGTTGGCGGGGCAGGGTGCTGAGGGCTGGGAGGCAGAGGCTGCCAGTGGTTGTGTGCCAGGGCACCTCCATGTCACTGGTGGCTGCAGGGATGTAATTACAAACACATGCTTATTAACGGGGCTCCAGGGGATCGCCGTGATGAGAGGAACGAGGCTGAACCAGAGAAAAAGTGTCTCCTGTGAAGATGAGGCTGAAAACAGGCAGCACCAGTCGTTGGTTCAGAAGAGCTAAATGAACTTCTCATGGCAGTGTGATGTTCTTTTCCTGTGTGAAAAGTCCAGGAAAGTCGCAGCGTGGCCAGCAGAGGTCGAGGCTCACATGTTTCTACAGACACACAGACTAAATCCTCCCTCTCAGTCAGACTGTGGTGGGGTCCCGGCCTGCAGAGACCCTGATGCTTCACCGTGTTTTCTGCGTCCGTTTGGCCGCAGTGACTGACAGTCTAGCTGTCCGTTCTCGCTCTCTGCTGGACTGGGATGTCACCGCAGACATCCAACTCTGAAAACTTTCATTCAATTTCAACTCTGGGCCATAGGCTCCATCTGCATTGAGCCAAAGTGACTCACCAGTCGTTTATTGACATGAAAATCTTTGAGAGGAGTGAAAAGAACATCGATGTTGGTGCTGGTGGAGGAGTAGTGGACCAAGTTTGTCCCGGGTGCTGGACTTTGACTGTTTTCTTTAAATGTATGTGAGTAAGTGTGTATAAGCTCTATGAGTAAAAGCTTGTGATGGAGTCACATCAGCAGGACCTGAACATGGACATGTTGGACATGAACAGTAACAGTATAACAGTGAGTTTTGTGCAGCTCTGCCAGGCGCTCTGAGTGATGTGGAACGTTTGAGGTGCCTGATGATGATGATGATGATGATGATGATGATGATGATGATGATGATGGTGCCCTGCCAGCCTCTCCATGGCAGCCAGCCATGTTTACGCTCTGATGTGGCGCGGTGGGACTCACCAAGTCACCAAGACGGAGAGACGCAGGGAGAAGCTCTGTGAGAAATGATCAACACCAACAAACGCTCTGATGAAAGAGCTTGGCCACAGATTCAAACGCCTCGTTTCAGGAATGAATTCAGACTGGTGTTAAGAAAAGCTGCTGTGGTGGCGACAGCAGATTCGTTTATAGCTCAGCAACTCAGACGAGATAAACAAAAGGCAGAAATCAGGCTGATCAGCTGCTCGGCTCACTTCGCACCAAGTGCAACTTCTATATGAACACCAAACACGGGCACATGAGGGGATTTTAAAGCCTGCTTTAAACCCACTAAAAACTGCTTTCCCTGTCAAAAGACGAGTTCTACTGTTGTCGTTTGCCAGCTGCATCACGTCCGACGTCACGAACACACTGGACTTCACACTCACGGCGTCACGTTTCATCACAGCTGAGCTGATAAACGGCCACGACTGCTGCAGAGTCTTTTGACCTGGGAATGAACGCTGACCGAAGCCTTTCACGCTGAGGACAGAAGCCAGATGTCCGTGGGTTTTTGTCCAGTGTGAAGGTGGAATAACAAATGATTTCTCCTTGAGGTTTTGATGACTTGGGGGTGAGCAGTTGGGGGACAAAGCTCTGATTTGCTTGGCTGTTTCTCCAAACAGGGATACAGCCATCAGTGAACTCAACACCCAGCCTGTTTGGACTGTTGAAACAAAATGTAATATGACTATAAAGCACATCCTTAGCTCTTCTTTTCACTGTGGAATTTTTTTTTGTTGCTGTCTTTGTTCACTCAGTTGTCACCAGCAGAATACCTAATCATTAGCACTTGGCAGTGATAATACCTCATGAATGCATGTCCTGACGTGGTGAACAGCTCAGACATTTGGAGGGAGCCCGGAGCAGAACTGCTGCTCCTTCACGCTGAGAGGAGCCCGTCGATGCGTTTCGGGCATCTGGATGCCTCCTTGGTGCCTTTGTTTGTGCCTGTTCAACTGGTAGGAGGCCCAGAACCCGCTGGAGAGATCACACGTCCCATCTGGGCTGGGAATGCCAAGGACTCCCTTTAGAAGATGCTGGAAAAGGC
The DNA here is from genome assembly GCF_020382885.2 of Scatophagus argus. Taxonomy (NCBI): domain Eukaryota; kingdom Metazoa; phylum Chordata; class Actinopteri; family Scatophagidae; genus Scatophagus; species Scatophagus argus. The sequence continues at coordinate 445,504 of NC_058498.1, read as the reverse complement.
AGCAGCAGAGAGGGAACTGGAACAACATCCTGCTGAGCCTGCGTGGACGGGGCCGCTGCTGCAACTACCAAAAACTTTGTACAAGTAGAGAAATTAAATTTAGTTTGTGTTTGTCCCCCCAGATTTATCACAAGCTGAACACTTAAAGACCATATGTTCCTACTGTACAAAAGGTTGTGTCATATCGAATGAGAAGGTGCAGGAATCCAGAGTGCGTACAGTCCCAACGTGGTTCGTGTCTATTGTCTGCCAGTTTGAATGTGTGGGACTCTGCTGATCTCTGTAACTGGTTCCCATGGCATCAGACCACCATGTTCCCAGTCCTCCAGTATCAGCTGGCCTGTTGTGGTTTGGTGATGCTGCTCAGGAATCTGTCACCCAGAGCGAAATGCATGTGGTGTTTAGAATCAGGCCCACAAAATATGGAGGCGGTTTCTGAGGGGAAAAGCTCGGCGACGCGTCCCTGGATCTGATTAACTCTGAGTGTGTGTGTGTGTGTGTGTGTGACAGCTCACACTGTGCCCTTCAGTTTACCATCTCCTCAGATACCCTCTTCTGGTTTTTGTTTGGCGAGCAGCCATGATGGAAGCTACAAGCAAATATAAAACAAAATAAACACTCAACTTAGAGCAGTTTTTACTTTAATAAAAGCAGAGAAGACTAGAAAAGAATCACTAACGGTGAAAAAGTCAAGTTTTTTTTCTACCTTCACATTACATTTACATCCATTTGGCAAAAGTTAATTGTCACTGACTTTTGTTCATACACAAAGTGTGAAGACAGTGAGGACATGTTGGACAGCAAAGACTTTTTTGGAACTGAAGGATGTTTTATGCAAATAAGGAAAACTTCTGTTGAAGTGGGGACGTTTTTTGGAAAGTAAAAACATTTTTTAAAAGTTAGGACATTGGCTGTGTTTGCTTCACTTCCAAAAAAGAGATTTTTATTAAAGTGGGGACCAGTTGGAAAATAAGGACATTTTTGGAATGTGAGGATGTTTTATAAAAATGAGGAAAACCTTTGGTAACAATTAAAAGACATTTTGGAAAGTGAAGACAATGAGAGGAACTGTTCAGAAATGAGGACTCTGTGAATGTGAGGTTATTTTTAGGAAAAGATGATGATGATATTGGAAATTGTGGAATTTTTGAGTCAATTTAAGTCCTTTCCAAAACGAAAAAACCCAAACATTTTTGGAACTTCACGTTGGAAAAGTTGGGACCACCTGGACTGAAGGTATTTGTAGTAAAGTGAGGACATTTTGGAACATAAGAACATTTTCATAGTTAGGACACAGGATATGTTTGTAATAAATATGATAAATATAAATAGAGCAGAAAATGTTGGGAATGTGATGCCAAAATGCATAAAGAAATGTGTGACACTTTGAAAAGATGTTTCAAAAACGTGAGGACATTTAGGAAAGTGGAGACACTTTTGAGTTGCGGATATTTTTTGAAAATGAGGACATTTAGGGGAAAGTGGGGACATTTTGTCCAGTCCTCTGGTTGTCGGGTTATGGAGTGAATCATGTGTGTGGTTGCGGTTTTGGTTTTGGTGTTCGGGGTTGAAAGTTCATCACCGTCAGAACTTTCATTCTTTGGATTCAGTCTCCTGGTCTCTCGTCTGCTCTACACAAGATCGAATCACGGCCGACGTCCCAGAGACACAGCAGCGTCAGAGATCTTTTACTGGCTGCTACTTTAATAAAAGCCTGTTTACAGGAATGCTTTCTGTTCGACTCAAATGTTTGACCTCTTGTTTCAACCCGCATTTGTATTGTTTTATATCTCCACCCCAGTGATCCTCATAAAATAATCATAATTGAAAATAATCAAATCAGTTTTATGTAATTGTTTATGAAGAACATAAAAACAAGGGAAGGTCATAAATTAGAGTGAGCAGCTTTTTTTGTTTGGAACAATGAGTCATTATTGCTCTGCATATCCACAAACACGACACATACTTGGATTTAATGTGATTAACTGGGCTGAGGCTCGGCACGTCGGTGCCATAAATCTCCATACTCTGCGCTCAGCAGGGGGGCTCACCGCCAGCACTGCCACATAAGAGCCCAAATCCATGACTCCCGTTCCTTTGGTCCCCCCTCTTATGAGATCAGGTAATAAGGGCGTGGCAAACGAGCAGAGCGAGAGCTTGTGTACAACAGCAGGCTACCAGAACCTCCAGGGGGATGGAGCTCTGCTGTTCACGGTGTACCTACGCCAGAGCCTGCTAATAGGCGTTTGCTCCCCCTCCCTGTCCCTGATTGGGACCAGATGTGTGTGTGTTACACTCTGGGAAACGGCTGAGATGAGACACAGTGAGGCCGCCAGAGCCACAATAAATTCGTGGAACGGCTAATGAATAAAACAACAGCGGATTAAATGTGCCATAGCTAAAAATAATTTGATTAAGAATCTGATCTGGCGGCCAAATTGTTGGAGGCCATGCTGGAGACAGCTGTATCTTTATTTGAGCTCTGGTGTACGAGACCGCATTTTCCCTCCTAATGAGCTTCTACGAGACTTCGATCGAGGTCTTTTTATGGGGATTTCTGGGCAGAGCTCGAGGCTAATGAATCAGTTGTCATCACGTGTGATTGCCTGTTTAAAAAGTCCCAAACTTTCTGACTCTGTTGAGTCAGGTTCAGCCAGGGTCAGTCCACAATAAAACACACCCATCTTCATCAACGACCTGCGTGCATGGACAAGTCTCTCCAGATCCCCGTCACTTCCATCACCTCTCAAAGACGAGCCTTTTGAGGCCCTTTGAAAGACTCGGTTAACTGCTGTCAACATGCCCCAAGGTGTGAATGTGTACACAAGACTGGAAAACAGTTCATGAAATTTAGGAGAATGTTTCATGATCAATCTGAGACAAGGACTTAGACATCAGAATCACGTCTGAGTGTTAAATTCAGTGAATGTGGTAAACCTGGCGAAGCATCAAGACTGGAACCGGGAGAAAGAGCTGACTTATTTACATGCTGAGTTCGTTTCAGGCTCGAACCTGACCTTGTGGTTTACCAGGTAATGGATCACATGGGTTTACCTGCCTTCCGGCCTCTGTGCAGCATCTCCTACTGTGCTGTCGAGCACACGTTGTGGTCTCTGTAAAGACAAGGACAGCCTCACAGTGAAGACCCAGTCACTGTACTGTTTAGCCTAGCTTAGCACAAACACTGCCGGCCTTCAGCGAACCAGGAAAAATACACCCAACAAGAACAAAAGCACCTTGCTGTTAGCTCCTGTCTGCGAGGACACTGGTCACAGTCCAGCTGAGGATCAGCTTGTGCAGGTATGTACATTCACACAGGTTTACAGCTCTGCAGCCAGTGCTCAGTGGTTGTTGGTTCGAAAGGTGCTCGCTAAACCACTTCCACACCCGGTACGTCAGCAGGTGTGCCATAGCTGGAGGACGGGATGTGAGCATCGATGGACGCTTTGTTGAGCCCACCGCTCATGCAAACCTCCTCCTTTTTGCAGTGCTGTAGCAAAGTGGTGCTGAAGGCTTTGGAGACAGCAGTAGAGCAGCAGCAGAGACAGTAGTCGTAACGATCACAAGAGGGCGCTTGACAGGGAACATGTAAACATGGTTTGATCTGGATGGGAACAAACAATCACTTTTGTCATTTTTTTGTCAGAGCAGCTGTCTCATATCTACAAGATGCAGCTGGAAGCTGATGAAAGACACTTTTGATCAAGTTAGCTGCTTTGTGTGTTTGTCCTAATGCTATGCTACACTGCAATCAGTCTCTGATTAAATTAATGTCCATCTTTTCATCTGACCCTCAGCAAGAAACTAAACAAGCATTTTTTACCAATCTGTCAGAGAGTTCTTTTGAATACGTAGTATGTTTTTCTCACAGAAGAACAGAGACGCCCACACAGAGTTCACATTTGCAGTTTGATGGATGAGGGCTCTGGCTGCCTCAGGCCAGCACTCCTGCACTGCCTTATTTCCACATCCAGCACTTCCCTCGTTTGCCTTTGTTCTAGACGAGCCCTCCTCTCTCTGAGTGTCTGTCTTATCTAACTGCTTATGCTTTTCACCTCAACACAAACTGACAACCTGAGTGACTCTGTCCACTCTGGTCAGACTCTGTGTCTCCTGTCCATCCTGCTCGCTGCTTTAGACGGCAGCTGGGGCTCGAGTCCCGGCTCGAGCCCAAACGTCTGGACGTCAGACTGTCGAATTGCCCGTTGAAATACGTCGAAACGCCATCCAAAGAGCTCACCGGTGCGTAGAAAAAGAGCCGCACAGTGCATGGACTGCCAGGGGAAATAGAAGTGGGAGGCAGGTGAGACAGGGAGCCATTGTTTGGTCCTGTTGGTCTTTCTTACAGGTGGGACTCCTCAGAGTCTGCAGCACAGACCTCAGTTCACATGATCAGGGACGCTGTCCAACAGCATTAAGGGGGCTTGGCGGGAAGCTGGCACGGCACCGACCAAAAGCCAACTGTGGAGGGAGCCGCCATGATGGTGTGGCCTTTACTGAGATGTTTGGTAGGCTTAAATTTAAACTGAACTGAGTGGTGATAAGTGAAGTTTTGTGAACATTTTAACCTCATCAACACAGAGAAGGTCAGTCTGTTCTACAACAACGTCTGCCCTCTGAACTGAGGTATGAAGATTTCTGTCACGTGTTCTTCTGTTCCCCGATCTTTAAACCATCCATCCACCCCGACCACGCAGACTTTGTGTTTCTATAATGACATACCTGGACTTCTTCCTTCCTTGCTTATGTTGCAATTATTATGATCATTATTTTATTTTTTATTGATTGTATGTCATTTTCCTTTTGATAGCCTAAAAGGAAACACAAGATCCTTCTTGTGTTTGAATATTTCATTCACGGTCAAAGTATTTATGTTTTTATACGAATAAAATTGACTTGAGATTAGGTGTAACAACTAACTAACTAACTGTTGAGAAGCAGAAATGACTGAATGAGAGAAGTATTTTCTTTCTTCTGGAGAAAACGAGGCGGGCGGAGAAATTCTGAGTAGAACTGAGAGATGGACGCTGAGAGTGAAGTGAATGAGAGATAAAGAGAAACAGCGTGCATGATGTCAGGCCGCCGTTCGGTTCTGCAAACCGGCTGCAGATGGCGGACGAGAGGTCAGGGATGGAAATTAAAGGACAAATTCAGAACAGCAGCCGTGGGGCAGAGGAGGAGCTCGGACCGGGACAGGGAGGAAGGCCGAGGGGTCAGTGTGGACCTGCCATGCAGATTTTTTTAAAACAGCAATTAGAAGTCCCTCCGGCTTCCAGCTCAGCGGCGGCCTGACCTTTCGTCATCCTCAGTTTCACTCAGCCTCTGACCCTCACGTCTCCTCCCACTGGCTCTTTGTATTTCACAGCACTTCCTGTTGGATTGAGCACGACGGGCTGCGGGTCTTTATGGACTGCAGACAGGCCAAAGGTGATGTGCACGCTTACTACGTGTGCTAAACGATCCACCGCCACGAACGGTCAGTTTTCTATTAGAAAAGCATTTATCTCGTCGTGTCAGACCTTGTCATCAGTGTCTCACTTTTAAGCATTGGTCAACAGTTTGTGTTGCGCATGGCTACAAACACTAGGATACCCATGAGCCACAGTCACTGTTGCTATGAAGAAGAGGTCAGTAAGAGGTGCAAATCAAAGCTGGAGGAAGTTCAGAACGCTTTGTCCACTCCAAGTCCTGCTGCTTTACTTTCCCTCACAGTAACATCCAGGAAGGGAACACAGGGGGTTCCCACCTGGATGGCTTCTTTTTTCTTTTTTTTTCATGTTATAAGTATTAAATTCATTCAACTGAAATGCATGTTTGATGACTTCACTTAAAGCCAGCACTTTCACTGACATCAGGATGGATGCCTCATATACCCATTCAAAGAGAATGAACCCAGCGAGGCAACACAGTACATACAAGAAGCCCGTCGGAAACATCGGATCGGTCGCACCTTCGTGATTAGAGGCACGGTGTGAGCAATAAAGTTTGAAGGTTTTATAGAGTTAATCATCCTGGTTTCCACCCAGAAAATACACTTTGATCAACCAGTGGTGCACAAATTAACTTCAGATTGGTATCCACTGCAACTTTCTCTGCTTCTCAGAGGACTGATCTCAACACACTTGATGGATGACGGATCTGACTGAACTTCTGAACTGAGGGCAGTCGTCATCTCTCCTATCGGTACCGCCCATTCCTACAGGGCATTTATACACTCCCGCCACCTCTAACCCTGCTGTGCCTCCACAGGTCATCTCAGTAATGAGCCACGTGATCTCCGCGGGCGATCCAGGACTGTCCCATCCTCGGCCCGACGCCGTGGCAGCGAACCAAGCTCTGAAGGCCATCTGGCCTCCATGCCTGGCCCTGTCTCTGCCCTGCCGGCGATTTATGCCCTCCTGAGGTGTTTCGCCTTTTAACTCGCACATAATTGGCCCCCAGATGCAAAAAAGATGTGGAGGCCAGTTTTTTATTAGTTGCCAAGCAAAGGTCATTGTTTTTGCATCGCTGCGACTCCTCAGCACTGCGGAGGTTAAAAAGACACACTTTATGTTGGTACCTTGACCAATTACCGAAGGTAATAAGGCGGTCATACATAGATGGTGGCAAGGAAACCGTCCTGTTTTCTGTCCATAGACCTGCCCCAACTCCACTGTCTCAGCTGACATGACACACCTGCTGTCAAAGTGAATGAGTCGACAGGAGATAAACAGGACAGGAAGAGCAAACTGTATTTGGACAGTTTAATTCTACTGTTCACCTGGCGATCACTGAATGGAGAACAAAATGAATGCTAATTTTCAAGATAGTTTTATAGTATCATAAACTTTGATGCTGTGTGTTTGCATCTGATTGACTTTCAAATTCCAGGATCTATAGGGAGGTGAGGTCCCCCGAAACCAGAGGCCAAGCATCGGACCGGTTCTGGACAGGCACCTTTAGAGCAGGTTCTGTGCTTTAAATCTGGGCTCTAAAACTTGAGCGGGTGAAATCAAGCTGGGGCCACAGGCAGTATGTTTCTCTTCTTAGCAGTAATTCTAACAGATGTGTATACTGTATAGTGTGTACTCTGAGGCAGATGTATTCTCCTGTCCTCCCCCACATACCTGGCATACTGCTCAGCATATACTGAGCAGAGTAATGCAGAGTGAGATCATTTTCCTTGAAAACAGCAGCTTGGCTCTTTATGAGACAGGAAGCAGTCAAACCTGTCTGTGCTCCTGCTAAACTTGTCCTTTAGGTCAATATAAGAAAGTTTGGAGTCAGGTGTGTTGTGCTAAATCAGAGTGCAGCTGGTCAGAGCGAAAGTGTGTGTGCTGAAAGTCGCACAGTGAGGCACAGCTCACGAAATGTTCCACATAATGTTTCCACCGTTGGCTTTTGCAGCCTTGCTAGAAAATGTGATACTTGTATAATATAACAAGAAGATGGGAAGATTGAAATATAAAAAATGCAGCTGGGACTTGATGGTGAACTTTCAACATATATAGATAGACAGGCCCGAACATCTGTGGCAGAGGAGAGGACTCTGAACAGACTCAGGTCCATGATGTCCATCACCCTCTGCACAGCACCTTAGACAGGCTGCTGTCTCTGTCCTGCTCTATACTTCTTCTATACACATATTATATAGCTTACACCGTTTTTCTTAGTTTATCTACCCATCCATAGTTTTTATTTGCTTATACTGTATTGTATTTGGTCTACAGAAAGGGCCAGAGCCGCCTCTACTTTCTGAGGTGGCTGAGGTCCTTCAACATCTGCAGGCCGATGCTGAGGATGTTCTATGAGTCGGTGGTGTCCAGTGCCATCACATATGCTGCTGTCTGCTGGGGCAGCTGCCTGAGGGTGAGGGACACTAACAGACTCAACAGAATCATTAAGAAGGCCACCATGTTGTGGGAGAGGACTTTCCCTCTCACCCTCTCCACAATGTGCTGATCAGCTACAGGAGCTCGTTCAGCCACAGACTCTGACTCCCATGATGCACCACAGAGCGACACAGGAAATCATTCCTGCCTGTCGCCATCAAACTGTTAAACTCAGCACTGTGACCGACACACTCACTTTACATATACAATGTATATATTGTTTTTACACATGTACATACCTGCATTTTTAAATTTTACAAATTTTGAACACATGTAAATATCTGTATTTTTAGATTTTAGATTTCTACTTATCTTGTTTTGTTTATCCTATTTTTTATATCTTTCACTTTTCTTTCTTGGTCGGGAATACTGCAAATGCAATGTCTGTACGAAAAAGAATTTCCCTTCGGGGATAAATAAAGGAATTCTGATTCTGATTCTGATTTACAACTATGGACGTACACACACACACACACACATTTTAATGCATGTTGTTTTCTTGTCTTTGAACCGATGCTACCGACTACAGAATTTCTCTCGGGATCAATTAAGTATCTGTCTGTCACAGATAGATTTTTGAATTAATTTTCTAAAATCAGATTAACACCCTGACTGATTTGGATACTTTTAGGATCAGTCATTGAAAATGATTGAATGATCATAATCTTTGTTCAAATCACGCAGAATGTGGGGTGTAAACAAAAAAATTTCGATTTTATCTGATCAAATACCATGAAACCATAATGACCCCGCTCGGTACAGAAATGCCTTATCGTTCTCGGCATCTTTCAGACCACTTCAATGCAGCTGGTATGTAGCACGACATAAATGTGCCTTCTGGATTATTTCCTACAAATAAAGATATGCATAAAAATTCAAAATATGTTACGTTACTAAGAAACATCTCCCATGATGAGAGGCCGTATTTGAAAATCTGTATTTCATAAACTTCTCGTTAATGTTTGCTTTTTTATTCAGGCGCCATCCGCAACCCCCACGTCAGCGGTCTTTTTGGGGTCCTTGACGTGGCAGTAACAAACAAAAATGGCGGTGGTGTTTAAAGCGTCTTAGAGTACACTTCGGAATTTTAGAATTATTATCTGAAGTTATCAGTTAAAACATTTCCTATGTGCATCATTTTCCTGTCTTGTTTGTGGTATTTGAGGTGGGGAGCTGTAAAATGAGCGCCTGGGCCGGTTTTTCTGACGAGGAGCTGCGGAATATTCAGCAGAAAGGTATCATTTCTTCCTGCTAATGTTAGCCGAACAGGCTGACATTTTACACTAAGGCTGCATCATTTTCTGTCGAAAATATTTGGCAGTCATCGTCACCGCATGCATTTTCAGACTCGGCGATGTCTGCAGCGGCAGCCCGCGGTCGGAAACCGGCTCCAGCCAATCGCAGTCGGCAGCAGTTGCAGCGGGAGAGGGCTCTTCACCTAGCCGTCCAGAAAAACCTTGGAGTCGCGTCTTCAGGCCTCCCACCGGAGCAGCAGCTCACCAAACCCCCGCCGAACGAACATCCTGGTCCTCAGCTCATCGCCCCAACAGCAGCTACGGCTGTCAGACAGGAGGCGAAGCCGGCTGATGGTTTTCAGGCGGCTTCGCCTCCAGAGGAGGAGACCCCGGCTCTCAAAGAGCTGGAGAAACAAGAGGTGGAACTGTTAGTATGTTTTTAATGTGATACTCTTTAAGTTAAACCGGTTTTCTTTGTTGTACAGATGTGTTGACTGTATGTATGCACGCTACACATGGCCGCTTGTTGCCTTCTGTCGAGGCTAACATTTTTCATTCGGTGTCGCGTTCGGCTGTTCGTCCTGCTCGCCGGTGTTCGGCGGGTTCCGCTGCTCGTTTGTTTTCGTGTTGTCACCAGTGAAACAGCAGGAGAAAAACTAAAATGTTATCGTTTCACCTGTGAAACAGCTGAGGGTTGGATCACTGCTTCTCATCCCAAAGTTCTGACAAATTTTGAATCGTGATGTACAGATTTTAATGACATCTTCTGTTGCTTGAAGCTTTTATGGAGGATGTATGTCGAGATGAGCGAGTGTTGCACCGCAGACAGACTTTCACACTTTATTTTTTGCCTTTATAGAGTTATGGTGAAAGTTGTTGGCCTTTTCTCCAATTATCTTAAAGCAGATCTTTGTTTTGATGTCTCTTGTAAATACATTTGAAGGACTTTGTCATTTATGGTATGGATTGATTTTTTTTTGTTTGGCCTTTTTGGATTTGATAAGCGTTTTTGTGTGTAAAATTCTCTCTCTGTGTCTGTTTGCAGACGGGAAAAGACGCGTCTGGAGCAACTGCAACAAGAGCAAAAGATTATTGAAGAGAGGAATAAGCACAAGAAGGCTCTGTTGGCCAAAACGATTGCTGAAAAGTACGTATGGCTGCGTTGGTACGGCGCTGAGCAACGTGTTTCCAGGACAGATGAAATCATGGCCAGACCTCATTAAGTAAACCTGAAACTGAAGCCATAAGCTGAAATTCGTCTTCAACAGTTTGTTCTTGTCTACAGGTCCAAGCAGACTCAGGCAGAGGCCGTAAAGCTGAAGAGAATCCAGAAGGAACTCCAGGCCCTCAATGACATGGTGTCCAGTGATATCAGCATCCTGAGAGACCGGATAGAACAAGCCAGTTGGGACTACTCTGCTGCCAGGTACAGAGCCAACACCAGCTCTTCTGTACGAGCTCAATCAGACCGGATCAGACAGACGAGCTCCTGGGCGGCGTCACAGTGTGAGGAACAGGAGGTTTGCCCAGACGCTGTGTGAGAATGACGATCTGACCGGCTCACCGAACGTCACACAGATGGCTCCAACAAAAGCTTGTTTTTGTAAATGTGATTTTACAGGAAGTCAAATGATCAGCTGACATCTGGAGTATCGCTGAGCTCCAACGATTACTCGATTAGTCAGTTGAAAGAAAATGAGTTGCCAACTGTTTTTCTGATTAATCAGTTGTTGCAGTTCATGTCAAACATCTGCTGGTTCCAGCTTCTTGAGTATGAGGATTTGCTGCTTTTCTCTTCATTTATGACAGTATGTGAAGAATCTTTGGGTTTTGAACTGTTGGTTGGACTAAAGATTTCACATCCGGCTCTTTGGGAAGTTGTGATGAGTATTTTTCACAACTTTGCAACATTTTTATATACTAAATGATTAATCAATTACTGATGAAAACAACTGATAGTTGCGGCCCTTGTACAGCGTAAAGAAAATTAATATACGAACATGACATAACTTCATTGCTGTTTCGTTTGAAAATGCAGCCACAGTGTTGGAGCTACTCTACATCGGTTCACGCTGTGTTCTGATTGGCTGGTTTGTGGCTGGTGAGATTTTGGCCTCTGGTTCAGAAATGGGAGATCGACTCCCTCAGTAGGCAAACTGTCATCACAACATTCTTGAATTTCCCTCAGGATCAATAAAGTATCTATCTATCTAACCACTTGTTAAAATCACTTTGCTGAAGGACACGTGGACAGATGAGTTAATGTGATTACTGGGTCATCAGTAATCCACTAAAATCCTCATAGCGTCTGACAAAGACAGACTCAGTCAGTGTGACATCCAGTCAGTCGCCTCCTCTGTGAGAGCAGCCGACAGGTGATGAACTGTACATCTGCTGTAAATGCTCTCACTGCCCCCTGCAGCTCGTTCCCGGTACTCATTTTACTGACTGAACAAAGTCTGCTCAGATGTTCAGCATTCAGAGTCTGATGAGGCTTCGTTAGCAGTGAAACCCTCTGCAGCTCCATCTCCTCAGATGTCCTTCTGGGTCAGCAGCAGCCACAGGCGGAAAGGAGGAGGAATCGCGTCGTGTGTTTGGCCTTGTGCTTGTTGCTCCGATGCTTTGAGCTCGTGTGCAGTCAGATTAGCTCGCCGTTTGTATAACAGGAAGAGGAGCTGACCTTCGCACACTCGCTGAGCTGCATTCTCTTCTGATTATGTTGATTTCGTCCTCTGAGGCACAACACAAACCCCTGAGGTGAAGTGTTTGACGTCATGTGTTTAGTTAGTACACTGTTTCCAAACAGCATGTTCTGTTTTGCACAATTAAAACAATATTTCTGCCCTGGCACACTGAGAGAGGGTTTGTGTTCTCCCTGCAAAGCATTCGGCGCTGGTGCTTGTTTTCCACAGATTTACGGTGAACACCACGAGACAAATCATCAAACATTTGGACATCACATTCTGATTGTGATGACCCGGAGCTTTTCCTCACTGTGTTTATTAGCTGCCGTTCTGACTGGTGTTTTCGGAAGAGTCTCGGGGAGTCGTGCGGTCTTTAATCTGAACTACATTGGCTGCAGTTTTTCTCCCTTGAGGAAGTAGAATTTTTACTTTGTCTTCATTCATGCTTCATACAAGTTTTGACAAAAGATGGGTGTTAAGTATAGAATACGTATATTATAGAAGAATACGACTTGGATTAGATGCTGCAGGTCATGAAGAGAAACACGGTCACCGGACTGAAGGTGAGACTCGCTTCAGTGCAGCCTTTCACAGAGTCTACGTTCACACATTCTCTCCGTTTCTCTTCACGTGTTTTCTCAGAAAGCGTTACGAGAAGGCGGAGGCGGAGTACGTGATGGCCAAGCTGGACCTGCACAAGAAGACGGAGGTGAAGGAGCAGCTGACGGAGCACCTGTACGCCATCATCCAGCAGAACGAGCTGCGAAAAGCCCACAAGCTGGAGGAGCTGATGCAGCAGCTGCAGCTCGAGGCTACCGAGTGCGAGCCGGACAGGCTGGAGGAGGAGGAGGAGACGACGCAGAGAAACGGTTCAGTGCAATCGGCCGAACACTGCAGACTGCCGGAGGAGGAGGAGGCAGGAGGTGACGTGCAGCAGACGCCCAAACAGGACTGCAAGGCAGTAGAAGACTGTGCTCCGAGTGCAATCATGGCCTCCTGACGCTCGTCATCTGACGTTAACTCAAACACTAAAACACTAACGCTGCCAGCTGGAGGAAGCGTGTGTGGGGACGCCGGGAGTCCATACCGCTGCTGTGGCAACAGGAGTCGTAAAGCGGTGTCGGTGGTGGGAAGACGGCGGGTCAGGCTGCGGACTCACTTTGGTTATTTTTGGGTCATTAAATCCTGAAAAAGCACCTTTTATCATACGTAAC
>NC_058498.1:380000-425000 GCF_020382885.2 Scatophagus argus | reverse complement strand
AAAAACAGTTGAACAAATCAATCTCGTAAATAATAAATAAATACACGTTTAAAAGCATAAATTTTACTTTACTCCCATTTACTTTTCGTTCATCTTTTAAAAATAATTTTAATAAATGTAATAAATCTGGTGTGTTTTTTGGAGCAGCTTTTTACTCCCCACAGGACGTAAAATACGTCACAAAATCCGATTTTTCTGTCGCAATGAAGCCGTTTTGTTTGTCCCGCATTTCACCGCAGATGGAAGCGGCCTGGCGGCAACGCGCTCCCGCAATGGGCCACAATAAATAAAAAACTTCTTTGTCTAATTTAAAGTGCACATTTAGATTTTAAGCTCAAGCACAGAAAACATTTCAGATGTTTTGTGTTTTAATAGTTTGATTCCAACAGTTTTGGGGGAAAACAAAAATCACTTTCACTAAAATCTCTTTATTTTTTCTAATCTTTCAGTCCGGTTTCACTGATGATTTTTGACTTTAATCTGAAGACGTGAAAAACTCAAAGCACAAACGGGCGGGATGTCTCACTCCCTGCCACAAGTCAGGAATCAAGAAATCCGAAATAAAAAATGTTCTCGGTGTCGTCGCTTCGCCTCGAGCCGCCCGCCAAACTGCGCCGTTCAGCCGCTGCTCACTTTGTTCACGTTCAGGCCAAACGGAGTCGTGACGGAGCCCGCGTGACGTTTGGTTGTGTTTCCCGCGTTGTTCGGCTCTAAATGTGCGTCAATAAGGTTAACATCAGCTGCTAAAATATTATGTGAGAAAAATACAACAAAACGGCGCAGGTCGAGTTTTATTGTTTTTATTTGTTTGACTTCGCCTGCCTGTAAAACTCCTCACCGGAAACGACGTGACGACCTTTTATTCCTCAATATTTGATTTTACTTTGCTTTAATTTACGGCGGCTCTTTGGGGTCATTTAGTTTACTGTCAGCCGTGTCCTGATTGGCCGAGAGGGGGGAAGGTTTTCTCTAATTAGACAACATGATGTCAACAAAACAAACAAGCTCAGTGTGTGTGTGTGTGTGCGTGTGTGTGTGTGTGTTTGGTCTTTTCAAATCGATGCACAGTAAAGAAACAAGTGAACAACTGAAATTGTTCCTTTGCTTTCCACTGTGGCTGCAGTTCGAGTCAGAGAATTAAAGGAAGACAATAAAAGGTAAAATGTGTTTTGTTCCACCTTCTCTAAGAGGACAACATTTTCCTTTGAATTTTGCTTTCCAAATCTCCCACGTTTTGGGATTTCTGGTTTGTGTTGCTGAGCGAACTCCATCTGAGAGGAAGACTGAAAGCTCACTGAAAGTGTTTTGTCTGGATTTCATTTTTAGCTCGTGTGTTCGTGTCTGATTTTCGCCTTTCTGATGTTTTCCACTGACTGAACGTTCACACAGCAGGTCTGTGAGTTCGCTTCACGTTTCGCTTTTTAAAAGAGCTTCTCAATAAGATAAGATAAGATAAGACAATCCTTTATTAGGCCCATAACTGGGAAATTACAGTATTACAGCAGCCAACAGGATAAAGAGGGTGCAGAGCATGCAAGCATAAGGGAAGGATGAGCATTCAGAAAGAATAAATACACAATAATCACAATAAAATAATAAAATAAAAAATTCACAATAAAATAAAATACACAATCCATCGCATAGCAAGTGTGTGCGGGCACATCAGCTCAGCTCGCTCACATTCTTATCAAAAGTTTTTATGCTTCAGTTTTTAACAACAGAAATGAAAATATTCAGAATCATTCAGTTGAAATTGTCTGAACGACAGGATGTTCTCACTGTTTTTCAGTGTAAAAGTATCAGTGAGCTGCAGAGTTGATGTTCAGCTGACAGGCAGTTTTATTGATTGTGAAGCGATTCTGATGAATCAGCTGATCGTGTTGAGTGTGTGTGGATGAACCCGGTCGTCTCGTCCACCAGCTGAAGGTGTCTGAGCCGTGTGTCTGAACAGCTGATTTGTTCTGAACGCTAAAGCTACAAAAACGTTTTTCATTTCCGACGATTTCCTCTCAGACTTTTGGTGGTTTTTCTCCATGAGGAAATGCGGACATTTGGTTTGTTCAACAATAATTCAGGAGGAAGTTGCTGTGGAGTTTTGGTAATGTCGTGTTTCCAACCTGTGACCTCCTCACACACACACACACACACACACACACACACACACACACTTTCCTTTTAGAGTGAAAAAATGTGTGACAGGTAAACCGCTGTGGTCACGTCGTGTGCTTTTGTTTTGTAAGATGATTTTCGGGCAGGTTTCCTGTGCCTGATGAAGACTGAGAGACAGACAGGAAGTGAGGGCAGAGAGAGAAGGAAGCTGTTCACAGTTCACTTCCTCACACACAGTAAAGTCAAGCTGTGCTGTTAAACAGTCACTGCGTGCGGGCTCACCTGCACTCACCTGTCCGAAACACAAGCGGCACAAATGATCCGACACGAACGGGAGGTCGAAGTCTTTGGTTCAGCATGTCCTGTCTCTTGTCTTTGTCCTGCTGAATGTTTTCGATCCGTGAGACGTTGTTGGTTGTGGTCCCTCGTTCCCTGGACGTCCCTTTCAGCTCGGTTATGACGGAGGTTTCTGAGCGAGGCCCGAGGACGCCGGGAGCTCGACTTCTTATTAAAGTTTGATGTGATCTGACACGCGGCTTTAGACCTGGTTTTGCTCTTACAGGGTCGCTTCACCTCCTCCTTCTTCTTGTTGTGCCTGCAGATGAACAGATGAACACGGAGGAGAAGAAGAAGAGGAAGCAGCGCAGGAACAGGACCACCTTCAACAGCAGCCAGCTGCAGGCTCTGGAGAGAGTGTTCGAGAGGACGCACTACCCCGACGCCTTCGTCCGAGAGGACCTGGCCCGCCGGGTCAACCTCACCGAGGCCAGAGTCCAGGTAAGAGCCGCACCGCGGACCCCCACAGTCACCCTCATTCTATCGACCTCAGTCACAGACTTTTATTTTGACATATCCTCTTCACCTACAAAATAAAACCTGATCCATTGAAGTCGTAAGGTTTTCTCTCAGCAGCGGCGAGTCAGGAGTCGAGTTCACGTTAAAATTCAGCAGTTACAAAAGGACCAGATTTAGTTAAATAAACAGATCCAAATGGTTGCTGGAGTTCTGGAAACCCTGTGGGACCTGCTGGAAGTCCTCGTGACTAAAACAGGATTTATCAAAAGATTACTGAACGCTTTTGTTTTGCAGAATCAGCAGGGTGCTCAGCTTATTCACATCATCTGTTAGCTCTTACGCTAACACATTCAGTTAATAAGCCTACTTAGTGGCTAGCAGAGATCAGGGCCTGTTGGCGAGTTTGGCTTTCACATTACAGGCCTTCAAAGGGACTGATAAGAAGTCGTCTTCCATCACGCGTTGCTGATAGCTCAGAGGCTGTGAGCAGTTTGTGAAGGATCAGAAAAGTGGATGTAATGATGTGTAATTTCCTCAGAGGTTCACACATCGCTGATAAATGTGCTCAGCACATGAGGGCTGCAGCAGAACAGGAGCTGAATATGACGCTGTAATTGGACAAATGAATGAGATCACACTCACAAATGTAGTCAATTAAAGGCTGTGAAATATGGATCTAATATCTTAAGCGCAACTCCAGTTATTTAGTGACGTTTGTGTGGAGCTTTGGTGTCCGAGGTGGAGGAGGGGAGGCAGACGCTGCAGTCCCTCTCAGACGGGGGCTGGTCAGCGAGACGCTCATTGACAGGAGCCTGAACTTACAGATTTATTGATCGTTTTCCTGAGAGTCACCAGAACATCCAGTCAGATTTCAAGGTCAAACTGTTGTAACCTGACAAGCAAAAGCCAGGGTTTAAAGGTCGCTCGACGTGAGGGAGGTTTGTGCGCCGAAACGACCACACTGAGTTTCATCACAGGAGGGACAGAAGTGGACACACGTCAGGCGATATGAGCGTGTGCTGACGATGCGTTCACTGCTGCTCGGCCGCTGTGAGGACAGCAGTGAGAGTTTTGCTCTGTGGCAGAGTGAGTGGGAGAGAGGAAATGGTGATGTTGGAGGGAGAGAAGCAGCACATCTGTGATTAATGTGGAGCAGAAATCCTTTGATAAAAGAGACTTTGAGTTCATTCCTGAGGCTGTGCGTCAGCGGACAGCGAGCCGCTGTCAGCGCCCACGGCTTCTAATAACGGATCTGATTTCACAGCGAGGAGCGGCGTTGGCCATCAGCATCTCTCTGTCGAAGGTGTCTGAGTGTGTGTGAGTGTGTGGGGTGTGAGGGGTGTGAGGGGTGTGAGGGGTGGGGGGGGGGGCAGACAATCAGCCACAAAAATCCTCTGGTTTGATTGATCCTTTTTTGGAAGAAGCGTCAGCCAGCACACACCTGAAGTTCAGGTGAAATCTGAGTGTGTATGTTTATTACACCACACAGATGACGAGTCATCAGGAAGAGACCGGATTACCTGTGAGCAGCTCCGCAGCGAGGAGGAGGAGCTGAAAGGTGTTTGTGTGCCCAGACTGCAGTCAGTCAGGTTCTGGTATTGATCCCATTCTGATGACCGTCATTGTGTGTACAGGAAAACTTTAGTAATTTGAGAAATATTTTAATTTCACTGATTTACAAAATGACAGCCAAACAAACTGACTAACATGAGCGGGTTTAGCTGCTGATCTTCAGTCCGGACCGTCCGGACCGTCTGATGGTTTGGTGTCTGTGGTCTGTGGTGACAGGGCAGCGACTTTGAACTCACCGTCTTCTCTCTTTGATTCCAGGTTTGGTTTCAGAACAGGAGGGCGAAGTTCCGCAGGAACGAGCGAGCTATGCTGGCCAGCAAAAACGCCTCGCTGCTCAAGTCCTACTCAGGAGACGTGACGGCGGTGGAGCAGCCCATCGTGCCACGCCCTGCGCCGCGCCCAAACGACTACCTGTCCTGGGGCAGCGCTGCTCCCTACAGGTAGACACCGCTCACCTGATGTTCACACGACGACACACTAAAAGAGTCCCGCTTCCAGAAACCCCAAACCAAAAAGCTCCATCAGTTCAATAAGTTCAAACAGGAAGTCTGCCCTCAGCTGACGAAGGAAATCAGAAAAAATCAAAGACCGAGAAAAAGGAAAGAAAGAAAAAAGAATAAAGAACAACTCACAAAAGGAAGGGAGGAAGGAACAAAAGACAGAAAGAAGAAAAGGAGGAAAGAAGAAAAGGGAGGAAGGCAGCAGGAAAGTAGAAAAGAAAGGACAGTCTGTCGTTTAATGAACAACAGACTGACCGGCGGAGACAAAGAGACAAAGAGAGGACAAAACAAAAGGGACAAAGAGGAGCAGGAAAAGAAAGGATGGAGGAAGAAGAAAAAGTAGAAATTGATGAAAATGAACTCCTTGAATCAAACACTCACACACTCAGACACACACTCACACTCTCACACAGTCTCACACACACACTCAGACACACTCAGACACACACTCACACTCTCACACAGTCTCACACACACACTCAGACACACTCTCACACAGTCTCAAACACACACTCACACACACTCAGACACACACTCACAGTCGGTGACCCTCCTCTCTGTTATTGTTTCATTTCCTCTCTCCTACCTGCTCCGTCCGTCTTCTGATCCACCTGGACTCGCTCTGATGAGCCGCAGGTTGTTTCATTCAGTCAAACTTTATTTACACGTTCTGCAGCGACAACAGCAGCAGCAACACGTCAGTCCGTCTCTGAGTCCTGACTGACTTCCTGTCTGAGACTGTCAGCTCCGAGCTCGCCGGTTCCTATAGACGCACGTTCTTATGAACACATCGCAGTTTGATTCGGTCTGCAGTTTCCATCGAAGACAGTCACACTCGGGTTTGGTTTCAGCCTGAGATAAAAATCGCTCAGCTGAGCAGCCGCGTTGCGGCTTGACGACACGCTTCTGTCAATCCTAAATGCGCCGACGAGAGTATTTGCAGATATTTTCTTAATGCAGTTTGTCAGCGTTACGATTCCCTCACAAAGTATTCAGCAAATACAAAGAAGTGCATTTGAACATAATTAGTCCGTTCCCTGATACGTGTTCACGTCAAGCAGTACTTTATACTGTGACATTGCAGTATTTTGTGGTGGCTTTGGCCTCGCAACAAAACTCGAGTTAAGCTGAAGCACAAACTCAAAGTGAGAAACACGAAATCATCAGCTTTCTGCTCGTCTGATTTCAAACATGATGTCATCTGTGCGTCTGAGGAAGATGTTTCACAAATGTTTATATTGTAAAATACAGCAGCGATCTGTTAATGTGCTGCTTGTTCTGGTGCAGCTGTTAGACTGTAACCTTCTGACAGTCAGCAGGACTCTTCTGCTTTTTGGACACCTTCGTCACTTTGACTTGTCCCTCTTGTCTCCGTCTTCTCTGCCGGGTCCTGCTTTGATCTAACCGAAGAGCCTCCCGCTCGGCCTCGGAGCGTCCGGGTCCCGTGAGCCTCCTGACGAGGTGATAATGTGAAAACAAAGCGTATGAAATCGACGGCTGACCCCGGCGACCTCCCCTGCTACACGACACCACATAGTGAACGCTGCACATACAGTCAGAGCTCCACCGGGCGACGTTTTGTGTGACTCTGGTTACGATGGTCACGATTTAATGTAATCCTCCGCTATGAAAGTCGGTGTAAAATGTCAGTGTGAGGGAAGTCTGTTGTGCTGTGTGGAAGACGCTAATGTGCTGCTAACACTTGACTGTATATGATCCTGAAGCTGGTACCCGATGCCGGAGGGGGGGCCAGCGCGAGTGCCACAGAAAATGCTGCCCTCAGAGAACAAGTATGCTTTCACTTTACTACACTGAGTTCTTTTCCTGTCAGAAAACTCCTTAAAGAAGAGTACTGCTGTGTTTCTGTGTCTTCTCATTTTAAAGGTGTTTTCTGATTGTGTTTGACTTTGATTTGAATGTTTTTCGTATGAATCTTCACTTGAACTTGAAAGCTGTTTTTTTGTGGACTTTGAAGGATCCAGCCAGTGTTTGAGCACATTTCAGCCCCTTTTCAAAAGCATCCGCTGTTGCAGCATTTCGTCGCCTCTGGCAGCTTTTGCTTCATTTTGGGTTTCTGTACAGTAAAACCAGCAGACTCAAACAGAGAATCCCTGAGCTTCATTTATTGTTGTGCAGCCTTTTTAAACGCATCTGCACTCACAGCTGATATCAAGAAAAATAATTCATCGTAATTTTAAGATAAGTAGAAAACATTCAGTGTGTCGTCTCAGAAATGTGACTTCACACGGCGTTGTCCTCGTTTCTACATGACAACACACTATGATCACATTTAATTATTTTTCCATACCGGTAACATCGTCACGCTCATCTAGAATACAAAAAGAGCAGATGAGATGATTATTGTGACGAACTGTGAGAGATGTCCTTTAGTCCTGTCTGTAGGAAAAGACAGCAGCGTCCCAAAACAAAACACATATTTAGCCTGTAAACGGACGAGCTGAAAGTAAAGGACTGAACGACCCGCTGGCATTTGGTTGCAAAAACAAACAAGTCAATAAATCATGGACGGAGAGACCGAAAGAGAAACAGAGATCCATCCTCGGTCCTGGAGGTGAAAAAACATACTTTAGGAGAAATAAGGTTCTGCAAAAAAAGAAGAAGAAAATAGATGAGAAAACCTGCCAGAAGACGCCAGAAAGAAAATGTATGATGCTGAAAATTCTGACCGACAGAAAAAAATCCTTTAGCCTAAACTGGTTGTCTCGGGGCCTTCGTGGAGCTCCACGTGCTGATGAAGGCCATGCGATGTGGCAGACAGCTCCGGCAGAGACGCATTGAGAGCAGCTGGTGCTAAAAATCTGTCATCTGGCATTTGGGATTAATTAAGCAACTTCAGGGTTTAATTGAAAAGGTCTGAGCTCGGCGCACCGTCTGAGCCGCTCTTCCCAGAGACAAAATATTAAGACGGGCCGCTAACTGTGGAGCACAGAGGCAGAGAAGGAGACAATGGAGGAAGGAAACTGCACTCTGGTGACTCTTTCTCCCCATCTGTCAGATGTCTTATATTCCCTGACGCAGCGTCGGGTTAAAATGTGCAAACACACTGGTTAGGTTCCTTTGTGCATTTTGTCTGGTTTCAATGTTTTCACGCCATCAGTGACACCTTTTCTGTTCCCTGTCATGCCATGCTGAGCTTCAGCTCGCCGTCAGCCACAGGTGATGTAACCTTCTCCTCTTTTTTCCCGCCTCTCGTCTCTCAGCGCCATGGCCACCTACCCGCCCACCTGCTCCAACACCAACACGTCCCAGGGGATGAACATGGCCAACAGCATCGCCAACCTGCGGCTCAAAGCCAAGGAGTACAGCTTGAACCAGGTGCCCACAGTCAACTGAGAGGACGCGGAGAGGCTGGGGGCCCGGTGCGGGACGAGGGGGGCCCCTCTCTGCCGCTGGACCCCTGCAGACGGGCGCCGTCTCCAGGATGAGCACCATCTCACACGCCTTAGTGGAGCAGCCTCGACCGTTACACCGAAGATCGAAATGTCGGACACCAAGCGATAGCAGGATTTTTGCTGAACTCTTGTTTGTACAAAGAGACTTCTAGCCTGGATGCTGTAGCCGAATATCCGCATAGTTTTACATTTGTGATAGTGACTGAAGCGTTTTTCAATCAGAGGAGGACGGAGACTCGTGTATGGACTACGTGGAACTGCTTTTGTCCCTTTGGCTGTGGATAAAACTGCACACCAAATTTGGGATCAACAACAACACCTTTTTTCTTTTACCTTTTAAAGTCGACAACAAACTGACGAGGACGTCTGACATTTATACAATTTCTTTCCAAGAGTTAGTTTTGTTTATCCACATTTCTTTCCATGTTATGCCACTGACGAGCAAACGTTTTCAATGCATCTTGATTTTCATGTAATAGTCCAGTATAAAGGAGAGGCTAATGTATTTCTGAATCCAAAACCAGTAGATTCTCTTCATTTCCTATGATATCCTTTATTTGTAATGGAATAAAATTTTGTATATTAATAAAAATGCATTTCAAGCAATGCAGTGTCCAGTTCAACAGGTCTCACAAAGGAGGGAAACCTACCGACTTTTGGTGTTCTCTTTTGGGTCCCAACAAAAACATGTGATTGCCACAGTGCAGTCAGACTTCAATAATGCTGCAGGAACGAGAAGAAATGTTTACATTTGAAACCATTTGGAAAGCAAAATGATCTTGGACCTCGAGTGCGCCCCATAAAAGAGAGATTTACAACTCGAGAACAGATTCTCCTTCACGCTAACCTCAAGCTGTTCCTGCTTTGTGTGTTTTCTTTTTTCCTGATTACGGCCACCTGAAATTTCCATCTTAAAAACAGGATATTTATGAGCAGGGAAATCCTCTCCTTAATACGCAGGGCCCCTGGGCCTCGTTTAACTCGGCGGCTGTCATACAACGTGTTTCTTCTCCTCGGCCCCTCATAACCTCCGTCGTCAACAAACACATGTCGACGCTCGTCCTCGTACGACGCGTAACGCAGCTCATGTGGTGGCGTTTCGATTTTTGTAAGACTGTGAGGCGCTCGGTCGGTGCGGTGACACCAGCACGCAGCCAGTGGAAATATTTTCCGTAGACGTTAGTTGTTTACAACTGACAAATACCCAGAAGAAGTGTGACCCTTTTGTTTCTTTTTCACAGACTGAACTCCTCTCAGAAAACTTGAAGTTTAATTTTCATTTGAGCGGGGAAAACATTACATGCACTGTGAAACTTTGTCGCAGCATATTCTAAAATTTTATTGTCTTCTGTTAAATTCGGCATAAAATGATCTCAGTAAATCCCAGTTATTTCAGGAAAATCTTTCAAATTTGCTGTGTGTTTCGCTGTTAAACTCTGTGTTTATTTTATTTATCATTAGTTTTAGTGTTGTAATTTTTAAGAATCTTAAAAATAGTGCAGATTTCACATGCTGGAGTGCTTACTTTCATTTTTCATCTGACAGTTGGAGGTACTTTGAAGGCTCACCGAGTGTCTGTGTTGCTGGGTGAGAATCTTTTAGAAATGACCTCGCTGTCGCTTTGTGAAGGTGCTTTTCTGATTTTTTAGAAAAGCAATGAGGTCTGAGAACTTTTATGGCCTTCATCTGGTCTGAAATCAGGGAAATACCCGTGAAAGCATGAAAATTTGGATGGCTTTTCATCGTTTCATTATCTCCACTGCAGGAGGTTTTACTGTTCTGAATTCGTTCATTTGGAATGCAGGACTTTTACCTGTAAAGGAGCATTTCTTCCTTCACAGTTTTGCTATTTTTAATTATGTAGAGGATTTCAGGACCACTTGCTGTTGTGTGTTTGAGCTGACTGAGTCTTAGACATAATAAGGAGGTGCTTCGCTGATGCCACATTAAAAAAGGGGATATTTCACTTTTCTTTAAGCTGCTTTACTTTCTTCTGTCGGCTGTTTTCCTGATCACTGATCCCTGACTGTGGTATGTCCAGTGTCAGACCCCCGGCCCCACCCCCCACCCCCCTGCCAGGCGCCCAGTCTCACCTTTCACGGCCAGGGCCCGGGCTGACCTGAAGTGATTCCAGATGTGGAGATCTGTTTGACCTCCTCCTCCTCCTCCCGCCTCTTCGCCCCCGGGGCCTGGCCAGCCACTCCATCAGGGCTGACAGCGTCCCCTCGGACAGCGTCTCTCCACGCCTGAGCACATGACATACAAGGCAGCTCCCCCACCACTCCTCCCCCTCCTCCCCCTCCTCTCGCCTCGCCCTCACCCACCCACCCCCATCCTCAGCAGCACATCTGGAGCTCATTACAGAGGAGACAGTGAGAGCGAGGGAGGGGCTGGGAGTCTGCGTGCAGAGTGTGTATGTGCAACAGAGCGGGAAAGAGAGCGTTTCTTAACCCTTCTCCCTTAAAACATCCACCTTTTTTCTTTCTTTTATCCCTGCTCGCTTTGTTTTTCTTTCTTCTGAACGTTGGCTTTCCGCTCCTCTCTCATGCAGTGATCTTTGTCCCGCTGTCAGTGCCACATGATCACAAATACTTTATTAATGAGTGGTTTTGGAAAAGAGCTCGGCACCAAAAAAGAGAGAAAATCTCTGCGCGGTCTGAGTGAAATACTGCACAGCTGTTAACAGTGTGTGGTTTGGGTGAACAACCAAAAGAATGTCCCGAGATGTGGAGTTTCCACGCAAAGTCAAGTTGACTGAGAGGTTGCACTGTTTGTGTGATTAAGTCACTATTATTACACACTCTTCATAAACACAGATGCAGGCTCAGATACACCCTCTGTTGGACTGCAAAGGAAACATAATTAACTTCAAACTGCCATCTCAAGGTTAATGTTGATGACCACATGTACTGTACTCCGTCTCTTTTCTCCAGGAACTGAGAAGATCTGGCTGCTTTTTCTCATAAAAATATGCCCGCAATTTCTGATTACCATTTTTGAATGATTTCACGATGGTTTAATGGCCTCAGAAGTCACTGCACGTTCTCAGAACCTGGAGGACATGAACTTTAAGGATAACTCTGGTTTATTACAGTTTTCACAGTAACACAACAATGTCCAGCAAGGCAAGAAAGCAGCCCAGAAAAAAATGTTGGCTGTTTCTCAGAGCTGATGCAGGAAAAGTTTGTGCTTTATGTGGTGAGTCAAGAGCCTCTTGCTGTGTAAATGCCAGGAAAACAAGTTGGAGAACCGAGATGGACTTCCAAAGCCAGGTCCGCTGTTAGCAGTACCAGTTCAGAATGCATTAGCAACACGTCCACCGGTGAAAGCTGGACAGTACATCTTGGATTTTGAGGCAGATTTCAGGGCAGCGATCCAGCTGAAATTTGCCACCGGGAGCTTTGATATTCCCAGTCCAAATCCATCTGAACGCGCCAGACAAAGCGTTTGTCCAGAGTGGGGTTATGTCTTCACTTCCAAGCATACGTGGAGGGTCTGGAGGTCGGGCACTGCATGGCACTGGACTCTTGTATTCTTAACTGCTATTTATTTTGTCTCTTAATGTGCTCAAAAATTCACATAAACAAAATACATCAAATTAAAATGAGCGGTTTGAATATCATCATGCCTCACCAGACCAACGGGCTCTGCTAACGTTCCCTCGGATGCAGTGACACAAAGTGGGGCGGCCCGAGTCGCTACGAGCTCCAAGCTGCGCTGAGGAAACATGACCCTGAATACGTCAAATTTGGATTCATAATTGCTGAGCCTTTCTGACACATGGTGAACATGAAACGGTACTTTGGCTAAGTGTAGCCACAAACGCTGCATGTTTCATAGGGGACGTGAACTCTGGTCTTCTGGGTCAACCCCGACCTCCACCCCTCTTTGTAAACTACGTTGTGTTGCTCTGATGGTCTCATATTGACAAAGATGTGTTTCCACTGGAGCTACACGAAATGCTGGTCCACTCTGCGGTATTTCACATCCTGGGAAAGACAATTTGGGTCATCATTTCACCTTCGTTTTGTAAACCTGGAGGTTTGTCTGCCACGTTGTCGAATCTCAGCTACTGATTTGTAAAAGTCTTATCACCACGTATAGAAATGATCTTGAAACTTACAAAACTTCAGTTCAACCTTTCATGATTTTGTTTGATTAAGACGATTCAGAAAGAAGACGCTTTAAGACGCTCAGGACGTCAGCACAAACCAAATGTGTGTGCTGTATTTTCCCATGCTGCATGTGACACAGCGACAAAGATAGTTTTGTCTCGTCCTGGAGGTAACGTAATTACGGTGCGATAAAAGCTTCTGGCTTGACTTAAATGGCTACTGTGACCATTCTGGTGCTGGATGAATTGGCATTTTAATTGTCTGCTGAGGTCCAGCAGGGCAACAACCAAAACAACAATTATGGTGAGTGACATGACGCGAGCTCGTCACCATGTAATCATTTTCCCTCATGGCACATGAACTATTTTGAGTGTGCGGAGGACTTTTTTGGACTCTTACAGGAAGCTCAACTTCTTGCAACAGAACATGTGTGACATGGGAAAAAATGTGTGCAGAGAGCAGGCGTTTACAGACCACAGAGAGTGTTACACTGTTCTTCCAACAGACTTTACCGTCTGCTTGAAAAACTCTTTCTTTAAAACCGTCTCATGATGACGCACAGCAGAAAAATGCTTTAAAGAGATGGAGTTATCAGACTGACAGATTACCTGTTGAGTGCCTACGACCAGCAGCTGTCCAGACCTCTGCCTCTCACTTTGATGACATGATACGAGGGTCAGAGCTGCAAATCCACCTACTCCACCTACTCCAGCATCTCCAACTCCAACAGTCAGGGTGGAGGGACGTTTAGGCAGGAAACAGTTTTGCTTAAACTGGGACCAACATCAGATTCTTGTTGCTGAGAGACGTTCACTGACCTGGGACAGTGAAGCTGATGGCTGATGGTGTCTGTAATGTCCACGAGTCACCTTTAGAGGGATTATCAGCTGTCTCACTCCCTCTGCTGGATGCTGATGGTCCACACAGCTGCAGGTCATCACGAGCTGCTGCTGGCCTCCAGGAAAGGGTCCTGAAACCGATCAGGTGTTCCTCAACTAACCAATCACAAGTCATCTTGAAAGAAGGACGTGTGAGGCAGGCAGCTGCACTGGAATCAAGAGAAATAAAGCAAGACGTGAAAATAGTTGAAACACGTGGACAAACACGTTGACACACGGTCTTCCTCAGCGGTCAGATTTACCAGCAGACAAGCTGATTTGAAACTGACTGAATTAGTGATGTAAAAAATAAGCCTCAATTAAAGACCAAAGAACGGCTGACTAGGAAGGTGATTTTTGAGTGTAACTTTATACGTATGTTTCCTGAGAACAAAGCCTCATGAGACAGCGACAGACTTTCTTGTAAGCTGTTTAAAAAAGCCTCAAACTTGGTCCAAAGCTGTCAGAATTCAGATTTAAAATCAGTGAGGAACGCTGATGAATGTGGACACAACACTTTCATATGTAACTCTAATCATCATTGATTTGGTAGTGACATGAGTTAAACTGATCAGAAGACCTGACACACACACACACACACACACACACACACACAGTTCACAGCAGCTCCTCTCAGCCGTCGAGCTGCTCTGCAGCGCGGAAACACCGCAGCTGTTTCACGTGTTTTGCTGTGATGAAATGATGCTCGTGTGTCTTCATCTCTGACGTGTTTCTCCTCTCACAGTTTGCTGTCACAGGACTGGAGACGCTTTTGTCTAATGGGCTCCATTCTGGCCAGTTGGAGCTGATTAATCAGAGAAACATGACACCGGGTTTGGATCCAATCAGCCCAGCACAGGCATGTGTTGCAGGTCTGTGGACGTCCGAACACGGCATACAGGAATGTGTGTGTGTGTTTGTGTGTGTGAGTATCCTGTAAGAGAGGAATCCAGCTTAAGCATGTGCCTTTTGATCAGCGCTGAAACTTGAGGCTAAGAGGAATGTTTCTTTTTCTCCTTTGAAGGCAGTTTGAGTTTTCTGTAATAGTTTTGGTTCAGCTGGGGCCTGAGCGTGTGTGTGTGTGTGTGTGTGTGCGTGTGTGTGTGTTCAGTTTGGTATAAATGGGGGTGAGCTCTGAAATGAATATCACCGTCACATCTCGTGCCAGAGCAAATTCCCTGTCCAAAACGAACCATTTAGAGCCAACGCCTGCCGTCTAAAATCTGCCTTCAATTTTCCTCTGCTGGTGGCTGCTCGCCTCTGCAGCTGCTTTTCTCTCATTCATCCACACACCGAGCGAACGTTCGGCCGAACTTCCTCGCTCACACACACTCGCAGTTACTCGCAGATCTAGTTGGCCTGCAGCGAGTGGACCCCACAGTTTATTTTTTTCTCAATTATCCATTTAGTGTAAGTGGCAGGCGGCTGATGGGCTCCACGCCGAGAGGAAATGTTTGCATTGTCCTCAGTTAACGAAGGCGGTTAAACTAATACCTGATTAGAGAGAGTGAGTCACCATTTTGAGACAGCTGCTCTGACGCTGCTCTGTGTTTTTATAGTTCCAGTAATCGCCTCCTACCATCACAACTTCACCTCCATTAGCTGTTGAACTGCCCTTCAGAGACAACATGTGTGTTTCTGTTCTGCTGTGAGGTGGAATGAAAGAGCAGTCTCATGATTTGACATAAATGCTTTTTTATTTGTTCATTGATTATGCTTTGTTTTGGAACCCCCCCCCAAACAACAACAAACAAAAGGCACAAAGTCTCATGTTATTTTTTAGCTAAAAAATTTTCTTCTTAAAATGTCTAAAAACAAGCAGACCTTTGTTATCTATTCTGTCGAGCTCTTACCTCGCCCAAATGTCTCCACCAACGTTCAAACCGGAGAAATCTGTAGTTAATTCAAGCTAATGCTGGGGTTCACTTCCTGTCGCTGTCGCCTCCAGGAAACGATGAGAGAATGAAGAAGGAAGTTGTGACTAAACAAAACCTGAAAACTTTAAAACAATGAAGACAGCAAATCCCATGATCCCCTGCTGCTTCACTGCATCATCAACCTGCATCTTTTATGTTGTTTTGACTGAGAGGAGAAGCTACATTCTGTGTGTTTAAAAGTTAGATGTAAAAATTATTGAAATGAATCTGATCAGATGATGAGATACCCTCCATGTTCGAGGCTTTGGTGGTAAAGCTCCCCTCCCCTCAGCTGCTCCTTGTCTTCCTAGTGGAATCGGTTCTTCACGTGGTCCGGCCTCCGTCCGCGCTCTGCTGCACAAGCTTAGGAAAGCACACGATTCCAGTACACACAGCACGACGGTCTGATGTGAGCCTCAGCTTCTGCCAAGCAGCCATAAAAAGCTCTGATGCAGCAGTTTCCAAAATCTGTCCGCTCTGATCTGCTGTAATTACAAGTTTCCATGACAGAGATCGACTTGGCAGAGTGGAAGGGGCTGAAACAATGCCACGATCATGCGTTATGACCAGCGACTTACCATCAAACGGCTGTTTTTAGTTGGATGATCTGCTCCTCAGCTCTGCACTTTCACATCTGAGGAATCCCGCTTTTCTTTTGACTCGTGATCAGACCGAACGGGCTTCGTGAAATCCCGCTGACGCCTCACTTCCCCTGAGGAACGACTCTTCTTCATCTTTATTTTCCCCTCTGCGCTCATCATGACTGTTGTTGGACTGTTGTGCTGTGGACGATCTTTTCCTGCTGCCTGCCAACATGCTGGAAATCAGCAGAGACAGCAGGAACGATGGGAGTGGGAGAAAATGAGGTGGGGACGAAAGGGAGAGCAGAAATGGGAGAAAAACATTGTGCTTCATCCAAACACAACTCGAACCCAGCAAGAGGCCGATGGTTGTAGTGTGGTAATTTGTCTTTGCTCGTGATTTTAACGCCAGTCCGTATTTATCCTACAAAAACCACATTTCTAACAAATAACAAATTTCACCACTGCCCGGGATCTCATTTAGGTGTGACATAAATCCAGCAAAATGAATCTGCACTACACACACAGCCTGCCCATCATGTCTCACCACGCAAGCTTTGGTTTGTTAGCTTACACCAACCTTCTGCCGCAAAAGCACATTAGAGCTGCTTAAAGACAAGGCAAATATTAAAGGTCCAAGGTTAACTTAGAATATAAGAGAGCAAACCCTGGCACGTTCAGACACTGGCTACCTGAACGTTTTAACAACGTTTGGACAACATATGAACGGCTGGCTCACGGCTCTGTTTTAGTCGGAGGTGACTTGCTGAACGAGTTGTGTGCTTCTCCACACGTGCTGATGAGGAAACGGAGCCTGGATGCTCGTCTTCTGTCAGTTCCACCAGCTCTCCATCAGCTCTCCACCAGCTCTCCACCAGCTCTCCACCAGTTCTCCACCAGCTCTCCATCAGCTCTCCACCAGCTCTCCCTCAGCTCTCCCTCAGCTCTCCATCAGCTCTCCACCAGCTCTCCACCAGCTCTCCACCAGTTCTCCACCAGCTCTCCACCAGCTCTCCACCAGCTCTCCACCAGCTCTCCACCAGTTCTCCACCAGCTCTCCACCACAGGCCCCAGGTTTCCTGCCCTTCGTCAGTCACCACGACCTGATCCTCATCCTCTGCTGAAGCCCCACACTGTGTCCACCCAGTCGTCACTCTTCATGTTCTACCGCTGCATTCCAGAAATTCCTGTTTCCACTTCCTGTCTGCCCACCTGCAGAAAACTACAAACACAAATGGTAGCCCTGGTAACACAGGTGCTTGTTGCCTCCTGGTGGCAGACGCAGAACATGTGAGAAGTGAACGCAGAGATTGTATGGTTTCAGCTACTTTACTTTGGAAACAGTTTGAGTCATGTGTTATCAAGTCCCTCCTTTCAGGGCACCATTTTATTTTGAAATGCTTCCCAGTTCCTCCTCATGAACCCTTCATCACCATAATCAGCATCAAGAATGTAAACATCGCCGTTACAACTGGACAGACAGAAAGCTGTGAATGTGCTCAGTGCGATGGGATATCAGACAGAACGGATGAGGGATTCACTAGAAGCTGAGCTGAAGTCCTCAGACGTGTGTTTGTAATGACGGAGCCGCCGGGCAGCGTCGTGATTGATATCAGCACCAGGTGATGAAGGGTTTGATCAGCGCATCAGCTCGGGGGGTGCAGCAATGAGCTAATACTAACAGTCAGCTGAAACGCCGTGACTTCAGCTGGCACGTCACACACGAGTATGACAAAGTCAAACAAACACAGCAGAGGCCTCAGTATTCTCTGCACCAGGACAGGTCTGCATAAACCTCACATCACTCACCAACACGCAGCACAGCCACATGCAAAGCGCACACGCACACACACACACACACACGCTCGTGCACACACACACACACACACACACACACACACACACACACACACACACACACACACACACACTCGTGCACACACACACACACACACACACACACACACTCTCGTGCACACACACACACACACACACACACACACACACACACTCGTGCACACACACACACACACACACACACACACACACGCTCGTGCACACACACACACACACACACACACGCTCGTGCACACACACACACACACACACACACACACACTCTCGTGCACACACACACACACACACTCACACCTGATGCTGGAGCAGGATAACAAGCGCTGCAGTTCAGGTTTTGACCACCAGGGGACACGACAGCAGCGGTTGGCGGGCGGCTCATTTGGAGGAAGTGGATCAGCTGTGAACTCAGGAGAGAAACAGAAAAGGACTCAGAGGAAATGACGTGGGGCGAGCAGAGACGGACTGTTATGATGATGAGGAGGGAACAGAACAGCAGCGTTACATGCAGTTTAAGTTTAAAGTTTAAAGTGAAGTGGAAGTGGAGCCACAAATCCTCCCTTCATCCTCCATCCTTCACCTTCTTATTTGAAGGTTTTGTTTGAGGAAACTTTATTTCACGAAAACAGAATGTGCCCAGAAGTTTGGAAATGTCAGTATAACTGGGTGTACGTGCGCACTATGAGACGTCAGCACGTGAACCGCGTGATGATCCGACCAGGTGTGACGCAGGTGGTGGGGGGGTCCCCGCGTGTTGCAGTGAGGCTCGGGTGTCCCCTGCTCTCCTGTCCCGTCCCTCCTCTTCAACGCGCACCGATGAACCTCTCACGTGCTTGTGCGCCAACACGAGTCCACGAGCCCTCCTCCGCGTCACGAGGCGTTTCGTTTGATGCGTGAGCGCACCGCACGGCTGGGAGGAGGGGGAGAGAGAGCATCCAGCCTGCCGTTTATTGGGTCGCGGGGGGGGGGGGGGGGGGGGGCGGACCAATGAGATGAAACGGGAGCAGCAGCATCTCTGACTCCACACTGAGCTGCTAATCTGGGTTGCTGGCGGACGGAGCCGGACTGTAACCCGGGCTGGACGACTGGGATCCGGCGATGTGCGGGGAGGATCCCCTCGACTCGACCGGGAGAAGATGCAGAGGAGGCTGCTGTCAGTGAGAAGCTGAGAGGTAACCAGCATCAGTGAGCTGCAGTGTGGATGTCAGTGGAGCTACATGTTGGCTCTGATCACAGAACAACAACATGTGATGCTCTCACTGCAGCAGACCTGCACCGTGCGGCTGTCTGATGGTCTCCAGGACGTGTGTGTGATGCTGTCTGATGGGCGGTTCTGTTCAGCGTTGACTTATTGCTTTGTGAGCAGTGTGAGGAACAGGGAAGTCTCTTCAAGTTGGTCTTCGAGTTCTTCAGTGGTCTTCAGTGGGTGAATGGAGGCTGGTGGTTGTCGTCGTATCTTCTGTCTGTAAAAGTAGTAGGCGAGGGACCAACTGTGTTCTAACATCAGTAGCACACTTTTAGTTCTTATCCTTTAACCACCTTCCACGTGCTCCGCTCCCATGACCCCATTCGGCCATACTCAAAACACAGTCAAGATCACCATGTCCCATTCTATGCAACACATATACATTCAGGTACCCCACAGTTGTCTGGATGATGGGGGGGCAGGCAGACACAGTGGGACCCCAGACTCCATCCACACTAAACTGGGAACACCTGAAAACACATCATGTCTCTCTGTTCTGGCCCTCTGTCCACAGTGAGCCACAAAACGGCCTCCATGCTGGATTTTGTCTTCAAAATGGTGACCGTTGAGGTTGCGTTTGCTTTCGTTGTGATGTTTCGGCTGAAGTGTGTTGCTTCAGGTGATATACGATCCAGGGGGCTCAGTTTGTAGCAGATGCCTCATCAGACACAAAACGCTCAGTAATACACTGATGGCAGCAGCTGTTTTGTCTTTTGTCGTGCTGATCATGAAAGCAGGAGGATTTTTAGGTGATTGTCCATCACACCACACTGTCATGTGTGGATTTCCTGAGGCTTTGTGGAGGGAACCTGTGTACTCGAGTATTTTTCCACAGTAGTTTTTCTGCTGTGTGGCTGCTCAGAGATTGTTGTTCTGACCTGAGGCAAACATCACACTGAGTTATTGATTATCTGTAAAAGTGGTGTTTGGTAAAATGAGCCGTGGGTGATGTGATGCTTATTAATAATAAATACCTTTAACTGTCGACTGGATTGCAGTGAAGGCGTCTGCTCGATGATCAGTACGGCCAGACAAAGCTGTGAGCATCACATCGTTTCCTGTCTGGCTCGCTCCAACAGGCTCCTGGTGTCCGTTCTGAAAGACACTCAGTGACCGTTTGTGCACAGGCGATCGAGTTGATCAGACAGTCACAGAGGAAGATCCACTGACCCTGGATCTGATCTGAGGGCGAGGAAGTCTTGAGTACCTGTTTTTATCAGAGAAGCTGTTCTAAGAAGAAGAAGAAGAAGAATCAGAATCACTTTATTGACAGTATATATATTTTTACACACACACATTGAATTCGTCTTCTGCATTTGACCCATCCTTAGCTGAACACACACATGCAACACCCGGCAAATTACATGCAGTGAAACACACACAGGAGCAGTGGGCAGCATCAAGCGCCCGGGGAGCATATTGGGGGTGAAGTGCCTTGCTCAAGGGCACATCAGTCGGCTAATGGAGGGGGGGAGCATTTGTTGCATTACTCACTCCACCACACCCAAATTTTTCCTGCCCGTCCGGAGGGGAATCGAACCGGTGACCATTTGATCACAAGCCGCTTCTCCAACCTCTAGGCCACAGCTGCCCCTCTACACGTATGTCATGTTTCTGATGCTGGCTGTTTGTACTCGGGTCTCCTCCACCTCCAGGATCCAAACCTTCAGGCTTTTAGCACCAAGCTGAAAGGTGCCAAACCTGTCAGTCCAGTGAACACTCAGGTGTAAACCTAAAACTAAGATTTGGTCTGAAAGTTCAGGCGATGGAGCTTCAGCGTGTGGTGACAGCTGCCCAAACGCAGAAGGAAAAGGAGGAATTAGTGAGGGAGGAACATCAGCATGGAAGGTGACACTGAGGAGTGGAGGAGGGACGAGGGAGGGAATGAGGATAATTACAGGACTTAAGTTACAGTCTGTAGACAGTAACAGTTTATTTTTCATCCTTCTCTCGGTCAGGAGGCTGACGGGACGGCCTGTCACCGCCTCAGCCCAAAATAACAACCTTCAGTCTTCTTTCTTCACTCGTCTGAACTTCATGATGAGCTCAGGCCGTCAGAACATCAAGCAGTCACACCCATCTTCACTGACTGTCTGTCTGCAGTCGTCTGATCGGACAAGTGAACAGCAGATGTGATGTCCAACCTGAAATTGAACTGCATTCTGTATCACTAAAGCTTTTCCAGCTGAACTGCTTGTTAATTGGTCTCTCAACTGAGTGTTGAACAGCACTGATGAGAACAAAGGATCCTGAAGACCATAAAAGTGAACTCATGTGCAACATCACTAACGTTTAGCTAACGTTAAATACCTCTGCATGGCTGCATGCGAGGGACTCACACACTAAACGTTAGGGCTGCAGTGCGATCGTATCCCTCTGCAGTCCAGCCTCGAACTGCAGCATCTTTTAGACTTTGCTTACGTTCCTCAAACTGCACACAAGGCCAGTCATCACTTTGTGTTCTCAACTTTTGATCCACGGGGGTTTCATACTCGTAAAAGTTTCTTCTAGCTGAGAAAAGATATGTAAAAATCTGTGCCATCACGATGTGAAGTCTGTGGGTGGAGCAGGAAAGTGTGGGCGGTGCCAGCAGGGGAAACTCTGCTGCACATGCTCAGTGGACCACATAAACCAGGAAGTAAACTGGGAAGCTTTTGACAAGCAGTTCTCATTGGACTGAACAGGCAGGGCGCCTGTTTTTGAGTCACATAAGTTGTTTTATTAGAGGTGGAGTCCGCAGTTTGTTCGGCTTGTGCACCACCCTGTCGCCGTTTGCTCTGTGTTTACTTCTTAGAGACCTGCAGAGAAATGAAACAGAATGTTTTGAAGATGCTGTCTTCCAGCGTGTGAGCTGCTGTCTCAGATTATAAACCCAACACACAGAACACGACTCAAAGTGACCTGAGCAGTAAATCACACAGTGTAGCCTTGTTGTTTTGGATGACTGTGTAACCTCCCAGTCCAGACTCCGGTGGTCGGTCTCCTCCCCGGCTCAGACCTGCAGGGCTGCAGGCCTGCTGAGCGAACCGGCTGCATGTGAGGAATGTGAGTTTGGTATGTGAGGACATGCTGCTCTGCTCGAGAGAGAGACGAGGACGGGGAAAGGGAGGGAGGGATTCCTGGAACTTTATCACAGGCCAGCAGGTAACATCTGGAGTGTATTCATCTAACATGTTAGTTCCTCATGCTTCAGGTGTTCAGAAACACGCTGCAGCCTTACAGACTGAGTAGTAGGCTGTCTGTTGTCTGTCTGTGGTCTTTCAGGTGTGAGTGGTTCATTGTTCAGAGAATGTGTTTGCACTCATCATTTTGCTGTGGTGAGATGGGAAGCTGTTGACCACGATGATCAGATTTTTCTCCATTTTGTTTAAAGCTTCTTCACATCAAAATCAAAAAGAGACCACTCATAAAGTCGATCTGCAAATAGCGCAAACGTTGACGTCATTTCTGTGCCCTGCGGGAAGCTGGGCTGCGGAAGCTGGTTTCCCATCATGCTCTTGGAGGTCACTTGGAGTTGATGTGAGAAGCACTGGGACTCTGAAGGCAACCAGGGAAGAGATTAATCTGACAGACGCTCTGACGTCCGAGCTTTCTCAAACACACCATGAAGGTTTCCAAAAGGGTCCCTGTTCACAGCTGCATGATGATGTGATGGATTCTCTATCTGCAGCAAGTATGTGGGGTTCATTTTCACAAACGGACTACAGGCCATCTGTGTGAATCAAACTGGAACATTTGAAAACAGTTCAGATAATAAGTCACTTTGTACTTACTGTGCAGTGCTGTGAAAGCTGCTCTCTGGTCACTGCCAGGTGCCCGACATCAGCAGTAATCTGAAACTGTGACATGATGTAGTCAGCAGTAAATTAAACAGTTACTGGGACATCATTTCATTAAGCTGCTGCTAATGGTGCTCGACTTTTCCTGTCGATGTTTCAAAATAAAAGCCTGTGAACTGAGGACAGCTGAATGCGTTTTAATTTGAAACAGATTCTCAAACAGGATTTGCAGAAACAGCAAAGAGCAGCAGAAATCAAACTTCTTGTAGTTTGATCGGAAACTGATGAGGCCCATTGGGTTGTTGTTACAGATCGGGTTCTGTTTTGCTGCTGAGTTGAGATACATAAAGGCACGTTCAGATAATTCATGGCTTAACGCTGCTGACTCTGGGTCGAGAACGGGTCGAGTTCCTGTGGTCGATAGAGCTGCACTGTCGGACTTTTCAGTTGCTGTTCTATAACAGGCTGATGTGGCTTCATAAGAGAGATCCTCAGATGTGTGTGTTTGTGTGTGTGAGAGAGAACACACACACACACACACACACACAGACCTACAGGCAGCAGTGTAAAGCAGTGTGGTGTGTTGGTGTGTGTTTCGTGCTGGAGGGGATTAGTGTCTGGATTCACTCCTTGTTTTACCTGCTGGAAACGTGCTCCAACATGTCACACACACCTGCAGGGGGAGGAGGGGATGTAGCAACAGACACACACACACACACACACACAGTTCTTGTGCTCCACCCTGCCTTCAAAAAAACACCAGAGGCCAATAGTGAATTGATAGTTCAGTGACTGTTTTACAGGCGATGGCAGGAAGACGTTGGTGTGGTTTGTACACACACACACACACACACACACACACACACACACACACACACACACACCTAGTGGAGCGTCTGCTGTGGAGCATGCTGAAACAGATCACTCTTTCAGTCTGCGTGTACCTTTGCTCTCGGCTCGTGTTTACCTCCTCTCTCTGCTGCTGCTCTCTGCCACGTCAAACCGCCGCCTGCCTCGCTGCTTGGCTCGCTCCTCTGGGAGCCTGGCGGCCAAACAGCCTGCCTGTGGTCACTCTGCTCTGGGTCTGACGGGCTCAGAGATTCCTACCGGCGACTGGAAGACAAACGCATGAGTTCAGGTCTGTGGAGGCAGTGCGACTGAGGACCTCCGCTCACCTGACAGCTGAGGAGTTTCTGGGAGAGCAGCTGTTGGAGCAGCTGGAGACTGAAGTTCTCTGTTCGAGCAGCTGAAAAATGAGTGGATTTCTGTATAGAGGAAGGTAAGGTGACAGATAGCAGGTCCTGTGATGGTGGTCGGGTCGGTCTGTGTGTGTGTGGATTCATGAATGTTAGTGAACAGAAAATCCTCTCCTCTGCAAGAATGCAAATAAAGTGAAAAAATCTTCTTTTCCACACTCTGAAGCGAAGACCTTTGTGCTGGTGTTACATAATGAGCGCTCGACTCCCACGAGTGGAGCTCCTGGATGATGGGCAGCGATTGGCCGAGCTCATTTCAAAGCACACAGCTGAACTCTGTGTGTTCAGTGCTGTCATTTTAACCTCTTCAAGCCTGTCAGTTATTCTTGTTGTCTCTTTAACAGTTTCTTTTACGTTTAGTTTAGTGCTCTCTTGTGGATCTTTTCTTGTCAGCATAGTTTTATTTTATTTTTGAAGTATCACAGAAGAAAAGGTTAAAGGAAACAGCAAAATTTAAAAAAAGCTTTCTACTTTAATTTGAGGAGGTTTACCTTTTTTGGTGGGAACACATTTTCTTTTCTGAGCCTTTCCAAGCCCATCGGCAGACTGAGTGTTGGCGTTGGGGATTATGTTGAAGCTTTATGTTTCTCCATTCAGCTTTCAGTTCAGCATACTGTCACAGGGCTGTGTTCACAGTCAGGTTTAGGCAAAATAAACATTTGGCTGAAAGACCCTGTTTTTTGCCTCATATTTGCTGAGGCCGCTAAAGAACATAAAGCCGTTTAGCCAGGACGATATTGTCCCAGTTTCTTGAGTTTGATGGCGGTTTCGAAATAGGTCAGGGGTGTTGGCCGAGTCACGATGAACAGGAGCTGAGGCTTGTCGATGAGTAACAGCACGTAACAGTACAAATGTTGTTGGTCTGCTGCCTCTCTGCTGCTGGACGTCTTCACCACCGTCGTCTTCTTCTACTGTCAGCCCTGCTGCTGCCATCACCAAGTCTCTGTGTTCAGGCCAGCAGGGGGTCACCATAGACACACGCACACACACACACACACACACACAAACACACACGCACACACACCTGCCTGGTCTTCAGTCAATAAGAGGCCTTTACAGCCGTGTGAAATCTGCTTTGACTTTATCTCTCTCATTGATTATTCATGAAAGGCTTTGGGGACATACTAATGGGGGGAAAATCCAGCCCACGTTCCAGTGATCCTGCAAAAATCCTCCTTACTGCCCAACTTTAAGTCATTTTGTGACACCTCAGAAGCCAAAATAGCTTTTTTTTTTTTTTTTTTTTTTAAAAAAAGATATTTTAGGTAAGAACGTGTCACCTAAAACTTCACTTTACCGACCAGTGAAGTCTTTTCCTCATGTACCAAAGCAATCAATCCACTCAGGAAGATCCTGAGAGTTTCATTTGTCCTTCCAGTCTTGACCAGTTGGTGGACGGACGTTGTGGATTCTTCCACTCTTTGTTTACTGTCTCCCAGCTGCTGAGTGATGGCTGTGTGACTTCAAGCATGTGCTGACTCAGTTTCCACCAGTGTGTGAGCTGGCTCTGACATGTCTCTGCGTTGTGCTTTTGAGAGTGGGTCACTTTGTTAGTGACGTGGAGCAGACCGGACAGCAGCAGGTTTAGGTGGAAAACCAGTTAGTTACCATAAACCTGGAAAAGCATGTTTGACTGCATGGACAGAGCAGCGTGACGCTGGGCTCACCGTCTCCTCCTGCGTCTTGTTTCAGGCACTGTGGTGCAGAGAAGCGGGTCAGGCCGAAGAGCGTCGGACCTACCATGGGTGAGTAGGCGCTTCACTCTGTTTTTAAATGTTCTCGTCTCTAATCAAAATGTCCTTTGTCTTATTTTTGACTGAGTGTACGTCAGTGGTGTATTTTTCCAGGAAAACCAGTACAAGCAGCTCATTACAGTTTAGCTGGCCTCTCCTGTGTTGACTGATTAACTGTTTGTAGGAGTCACAGTCTGTTGAGTCTGTGAATGACTGAGTGTGTTATGGCCTCCACCCCTTCAGTAGGCATGTGTGTTCCTGTACTTGTGTGACTC
Source organism: Scatophagus argus (assembly GCF_020382885.2). Classification (NCBI taxonomy): domain Eukaryota; kingdom Metazoa; phylum Chordata; class Actinopteri; family Scatophagidae; genus Scatophagus; species Scatophagus argus. The sequence continues at coordinate 398,978 of NC_058498.1, read as the reverse complement.
TGGTTATATTTAGCCAACACGGCAGCCAACATCCTGATCAGGGGCCTCATTCATAAAATCATCCATTTTGAGTTTAAGTCGAACTCAAGCAGAAATGTCCTTTCAGTCCACTGAATAATACGTGTTTTCTGGTTTCCATCTCCTCTACCATCACTGTGATCACGTCTTCAGGGAAGTTTGATTGCCTCTTTTGAGCCGTGGATGTTCCTGACTAAACCCTCGGTGTAAAAAGGGGAACTCACAAGTCAGTTGAAGCTGATGTGAGATCACAGGTGTGTGAGTCAGTCTTAGACCTCGGCTTAAGAAAGGCTTTTGTGTCCCTCCTGAAGGGAAGGAAAACATGCTTTGACAGTCTGAAAGTGGAGTAACACAGCGTCTTAGTGTGTGTGTACATGGTTGTACCAGTGCGTCATTAATATCAGCGCTGTGTAATATTTTGCAAGCTGACGCTGCAGCAGTTAATGTTACAGGCCTCCATCCAGAATCCCCTCATGTTACAGAAGAGCTTTTAATAATATTTAATGTGCCGCAATTTTAGGGAGCCGTCAGAAATCTGTGCTCTGCCAAAGCATCTTGATTACACCCCACAGGATCTGGCACTCCACCACCCCCACCCCTGTTCCCCTGCAAACCATTTGGCCCTGCTGTTAAAAGAAAAAACACCAACCTTTGTCCAAATCCCTCCTGAGTTTTCTGGGAACACTCCTGGCCTTTTACGGAGGATAAGTTTGGCTCTGAGGCATCTTAAGACCTCTGGCTGTGTTTCAGCTGGACAGGAGTGTGTGTGTGGGTGTGGACGCGGCCCACTTACCCAGCTTTAATAGGGTTATAACGAGGTGAGGGTTGATCAGGATGCTGCTCAGAAAGCCCTGAGGTGTTTACATTTCAGCTCCGTGCTGTTAGGCCGATGATTCTCAGTAACAGTGGAACAGCCTGAATGGAGGATTTATGTGGATTTTAAACAGAAGTTATTTGCACCAAACACCAGACAAGCCAGTCCTGTGTGTGCTCCGCTCAAAATGCTGCTGATCGCCCATTAAGAGAAAATGCTCACAAAGCAATCCCCACTCAGTGTTCGTTTAGAGCTTTTAACCACATCACAGCGTCTTCATCAGCACGTTCAGCAGGACAAAATGGATGAGAAGCCTCTAAAACGCTCAGAGCCATGGAAACTCTGCTGTTCCAGCTTTCACCTGCTGATGAAGACCACGTGATTAGCTCATTCGCTTAGCATGAGCAGACTTACATACGAGTCCATGTGAACCACTCGTTTAGGAAGAAGAACAACGGAGAACCGAGATGTCCAGCAGCCAGTTGGAGCTGGAGTTCAAAACCAAGAGCTGGAACACAAGATTTCTCAGGCGGAAATGGTGACATGACACACAGCCAACGTGAAAGCAGATCAAGAATGCTAAAGATCATAAAGGGTCACAGTGAAGACCTGAGAACAAAGCCTCAGAAGGTTCTGAAACATTCAGGCCAGGAGACACCATGTCCTCACCCCCATCTCATCAGCTTGGTCAGCCTGAACTTCAAACTTCTTTGAACTTCGAGCTTCGAACAAACAAACATAAGTGAAATGTACAGTTTGGTTGGGTTAGGACGCACACGGTGTGCAGCGTTTTGATTTGACGTGTGCTCGGCTGCTGACCACGCTGAGCTAGTGACGCACCGTGAGGAAGATGGTCTCACTAACCACTTGGTCTTCATTGCTCCTTGTGGTTTCTCTTAAAAACACGTTTCGCGTCTTTCTTTTTCTTTCTGTGCAGATTTCTTGTGTGAAGAGACAGACAGAGGCCCACCTGCTCAGATGCACAGCCTCCGGGAGTTCGAACAGGTAAGGACAGACTAAGCTGTGGTTTGATGCTGCAGCTGTTCGATGAACTGATCTGATCTGCTGGAGGACTTGAGTGTGACAGAGGTGTCCAGGCTTGTCTCTGCTCTGTGGTGGTGATGATGACGCTGGTGGGCTGGAGGAGACGATGTCGCCACTGAAACTCTGCATGGGTCAGAGAGTTTCCTCCTCACATGTGTACACTCATGGGTGGACCAATGTTGTTCAGATCTATTGCACTGATCCTCATTCAGATCATTCAGCATTAAGTAATAATAATAATGATCTGATACATCTGATAGGTCCTCAGTTCCCACATAACACAGTGCACATTTACAGCTCTGCACGCATGCTTTCACGTATCCTGTAGTGATTGGAAAGATCTGTGGTCGCTCTTCATCTTACTTATGAAGTTCAGATACAAGCTGCACGTGAGAAATGTTCTGAAATCCAGATCCCCTCTGATCCAATCTGTCTCCAGGTTGTCTCTCCATCCACACTGATGTTTGTTTGTTTGCGGTGCTGACTGGATGGTGGGAAACCAAATTCAACACATGACATTTTATCACCACTTATAAACAGTGTGAATGGACCCGGATTGCTTTAACACCAGCAAACTGCTGTTGGTCGCTGAAATATTGTTCTGTTTCTGTTATTCAGCACCTGCACTGAGAGGCTTTTTGAAGCTCTATAGGATTACTGCTTCCTTTAGATACTTGATGTCATAAATGACCCGCAGTTACGGTCGTCCGACGTCAGAAACAGAAAAAGATGTCACTCACGACATCTGTATTGTGTTATTGGAGAGATTTACTCTGCTGCTCATCTAACCGTTCCACAGTATAGCTGTAATTGGACCATTAAGTTGTTTCCTAACAGCCTTTAACCTTAAAAGACCAGCAAAGAGAAGACTGAAGTGTTTTTCTGCAGTCTGTTGTCTTAGTGTGGGCACAAACGTCAGTAGAACTAATCTGAAAAACACACGTATAACATCATTTTCCTTCTGAAACTAAACTAAACTTTCAAAAGTTTCCATATCGAGTATCCGTGATGATGGCAATGCCTCACACAAAGACAGAGTCCAACATAAAAAAGAGATAAATGAGGCCCATGTATGCAGACGTATTTTTAGAACCGAGCTCTCTGCGTTAAATCCACACAGCGAAATGTCTGCCTGGTTCTGGTTCTGTGCCAGAGTAATGGATTCTGGGAACTTTGCCAGGTGCATTATGGGTCTGATATAACTCTGGAGGTGCTTACTGCAATTACTCTGTTCCCCATTCAGTGAAGGACAGACCTAAAGAGAGGGGAGGCGCTGGCTGTAGTAATGCAGAATTAATATGGAGAGTTTGTGTTGTATTGGAAAAAAGGTCAAACGATGTGAAATATGAAACTCCAGCAGGATGAGGTGAAATCCACTCGTTCCTGCAGAGCACACAGAAAGGCCACTTTGACTTTCTAAGCAGCTGGTAATTTATACCATCCAGAGGAAATCTTCTGAAGGCTTTAGGTCACTTAAGCTCTTCCTCTGGCCTATCAGCGTCTACTTGGTTCCTAGTAATCACTGAAGAACTGATCCAGGATCCCCAGTGTGGTTGGTTCTCAGTGCCAATGGAAAGTCAGCTGAAGGCTCTTCATCCCCTTGTGGAGCTTCACAGAACGCATGACCTTTGGATCACAATGTCCTGATAGGTCAGTCACAAACAGGTCAAACACATGAAGCAGGACTCACGCTGCAGTTGAGTTGTGTCTAAAGAGCTGAAATAAGTAACTTGGATGGTGGAAATAATGTTTAAGCTGCAGCGAGGACGGCAGAACTGCAAGAAAACGATTTGGTCCCACATGTGGAAACCTGCTGTTCATCAGTGTGCCAAATGCAACTGTGCTGATATCATACATTTTATGTGCTTGAACAGACTTGACTCAGGCTTTTTCCAGCAGGTGTGACATTTGAATTATTATTTAACTGTGTAATCGCGTTTTGTTTTGATTTCTTCATGAAAACCACAGCAACCTTAAGTGAGCGAAATGCGTCTTGAACTCGTCTAAAAGCCTGAATGTCAAATCTTTGTACTCTCAGAATGAGGAGATATTTTCCCCCTGAAGCCGTGCGAGCAGAACGCTGAACTCTGATTGGCTGGAGGCTGCGGGCAGCTTGGCTTTGAAGTTTTCTTTCCACCGAGGGATGAAGGGATGAGTCATGCTATATGGAGACATACAGTGCAGGCAGCAGACTGGGAAGCAATTTAAACACTGGCTTTGTGTGGAGGGATGAGGAAAAAAGGGCAGAGACTGCTGATGCTGTGTGTTTGAATTACAGTCAATATGCTGCAAGAACCAGTCCAGTGACTTAACAGGTTTCATTTTTGTATTTGCATTTAGCAAAAATCAGACTTTAGGATAAGACGTTTGATGTAGCTGTTAGTGTGTTTCTGTTTCACTGCAGTTTGACAAAGCAGAGAGGCCTGAAAGCTGCTTGTGTCACCTCTGTTTTCCTGCCCCGATAACAAAACGCTAAAGTCAGAAGCTAGAAAAATTCAACATGCGGTCCCCAGACACTCCAGGCGACGGAAAGCAACAGAAAACTGAGACGGATCACCAGGACAAGCTGGATTCCTTTCACACTCACAGAATGGAGTGCACGTCAGCCACAGTGAGCTCAGTGCTGCCCCTGGTGGGCGAGGGTTATATAAATAAGACAGAATTATTAACCAAATGCATTTTGACCTGTCATAGCAGGAAAAACACAGAAGTTACTAACAATATTATTGATGGCAGACCAGCTAAATGGAATTCAGCCATCAGACATTTACTCCACGTCAAAATATCTTCAAGTTGAGACGGACAACGGGCGGCACGGTGGTGCCGTGGTTAGCACTGTCGCCTCATATCAAGAGGGTTCCAGGTTCAATCTGGGCCCTTCTGTGTGGAGTTTGCATGTTCTCCCTGTGCCTGCGTGGGTTTTCTCCGGGTTCTCCGGCTTCCTCCCACAATACCAAAAACATGAGTGTGTGGTTGTCTGTCTTTGTGTGTTGGCCCTGCGATTGACTGGCGACCAGTCCAGAGTGAACCCGTAGTCAGCTGGGACAGACTCCAGCTCCCCCGCGACCCTGACGGTTAGGCGGTAAAGAAAATGGATGGACGGATGGAGACGGACAACTTTCCAACATGTTAGCAGCTAGCAACCAACAGCAAACAAACAAGCAGCTCCTGGTTTGTTTTCGTTAGCATTAGCAAGCAGGCTGGTTCACGTCCCAAGCGAGAAACAGTTTGACACAAATGTTTTGAATACATGGAGCGCGTCCACTTGCTTTTCTCCATAACTGTGAGCTGTTCGAGTGTCACTCTGGGTTATTTGTGTTTGCTCTGGATTTACAAGAGAGCGCGATGAAGTGTTGCCACTTTACTTTGTGGAAGAGTTCCTAGCAAACCACATGATGATAAACTGTGTTCATTATGTGCCTCCAGACGGCCCACGTCCGTAACACGTAAAACTGCCCCTTTACAGCGACTCAGCAGATCCCTTTCAGATCGAGTGTCGTGGAGGCTGCACTGGAAATCCTTTATTTGAGGTCTGACAACATTTTGTGGTGCGCCGAACGTTGTATTGTTTGACGGTGACATGGTGGTTCGGTCACAGCGACACCTTTTGTGTCACAGTCGTAGTTGTAGAATTTAATAGTCAGAAAAATAGAGAGCTAACAAGAAACTTTATAAAACTGTGAGTGAGAGTTTTAGGGTACAGTTCAGAATGTGATTTATCTGATTTCCATCAGCAGGCTGCAATATTTACAGCACAGACTCAACAAACGGAAACGAGTGAACTGGAGTAAAGAGCGGAGACACAACAGTCAGAGTCCTGTCTGAAAGGTTTCCACATTCTGATGGAGCAGATTAAAGCCTGCTGGCCTTTCTTTGTCACTGTAGTTTTACATTAAGTCTCTCTGACAGTGGTAGTGGATGTTGGACCTCTCATCCTAATAGAGCAGTCTGGATTATTGAATCCAGGTTATGGCTCTGCGTGTGCATGTGTGTGTCAGTATAAAGAATCAATCCTCCCGCCGGCTGGGTGGAAGAAACATGAACCTGCCAGAGCAGCGTTTGTAACTGTCAAACATCCACGCTCTGCAGTCCTGAGGTTTTCATAAAAGAAAAAAGAAAAATCACCCAATCAAACCCCCCCTTTCTCAAATGGCCTTTATTAGTCCACAGGAGAAATTGAAAGCACATGGCTGCCTATAAATGTGAATTCAAACCGACCGCAGAGACACTTAGATTGATAGAAGAGGGGGGAGGATTGCGTATAATTTTGGTCATTTAAACCTCAGGACAAATTAGGGTTGTTAATCTGTTATTCTGCCCTCGGTCTCAGTGTTCACTTCTGAAAAGCCACATACGCTCTTGAAAGGTCTGTCAGAGTTGGATTACTGTTAGCAGAGTGGCAGTAATGGACCGTGGTGCACAGAGACCAGAACACAGACTGATCACCTGATCCTGCAGCAGGCCTGAAGTGAGCGTGGGATTCGCTTGTCTTTTAATTCCCTTCATCTCCTCACTGCTGCTCCTGCTCTCCTACTTTTTTGTTGTGGCATTTGAAAATAGGTCAGAATCCTGTGAGTGTGTGTGTGTGTGTGCTGAACCCTCAGGCTGTTGGCTCTGATTCACTGCTTCATGCAGCCAGTGTCTCCAGCTCTGCACAAGAACTCTTGAAACCGAGCAGCAGTGATGTTGGATCAGAGGAGAAGACGGCACAGAGACGTCCAGTGGGGTCACAGAAGAAACCGACCGTGGACTCAAGTGATCCTCAGTCATTTAGCGCGACTGAAATGTCCCAATCAGCTGTGGATTTGTGTGATTGAAGTGTGTTTCTTGCTTGGTGTGTGTCCCAGCAATGTGTCAGCAGCTTGTGGGGGCTTTAGCTGGACATTGTTGAAGCACATTGTTTGTCCACGTGTGCAGACTTTGGAGGACGTGTTCCAGGCCTACAACACGTTAACAGATCCACCCTGACCTTGTCTCTTGTCCTTTCCTAACTTGCTGACTTGCCCCTTTGCTTCATCATAATTCATACGGCCGTTGTAGTTGCTCGAATGCAAACTCGTCAGTCAGTCGTGTTGGGAGGACAGTGTGTGTTTTTAAAGCTGCTAACAGCAGCTGTTGAGTTTCTTGTTAGCGGTGCTAAGTGCTTTCTGTGGGTTTTGGGACAACTGTTAGGAGCAGGTGGCTGCTGAGGTGTTTAGTCAGTAATAAATAAGGTTTTTAAAGTGTTTTTGGGTGGTTTGAAAGGTCAAGCTGCTGTGTGTGTTTTCCATGTGGTTCTCACTGCTGTCTGCACGGTTGCTTGGTTGTGGTTGTTGGACCGTTTGAAGCAGGGGGATTTGAGTTGCTGCTGCTCAGGGCAGATGTCCCTCGATTACAAAATCCCTCTGTAGAGTCAAACAGTGAAGGCTCTCTGAGACTTTATTATCTCATCGTCTGCTGTAAAAAACAGTGTCTCTCCTGGTTGAACTGAGAGACAGCAGACAACAGGAAATGAGACTGAGTGGAATAAGAAAGTGAATGTGAGTTTCTCTCTTGTAAAATAACCTCTTTGAAGAAGGCTGTGGATGTGCTGTAGTGCAGAACAGCACGGGAAACAGGAGCTGTGCAGCTTTATGGGGACAAATATTTTCAGACTCCTCTCTTTATTTCTGGAAACACCATCCACATCCCTCCTCTCGGGCTCTTTAAAATCTCCCGCTGAGAACAGGTATCGACGCCCGATTGTCTGCCTGCGCCCTCCCTGACCTGCGCTGTAAAACATCTTCACTCAAATCACTTGAGTCTCCTTTTTTTTAAACCAAACACTTATGTTATGGTTAATCCCTGCACTCGCTGCCAGACCTGCAGCTGCCCTTCAGCTGCTTCTTGTTATCTAAGTTTATCTGTTTCACTCCTAATAATCACATGACTGATTGGTGGACTACATCTGAAGAAACTAGAAACAGGCTCAGACTGTACTCTGATCAAACCTTGTGTGGAGCACGAATGTGTCTCACGCCTGTGGCGATGGTGAAGGGGTGTAGTTTTTGCAGTGTATCCGGTGGATGGGCGGATGAGCGTTAATGGACACGGCGACAGCACAGGAGTCGGTTTTCACTGCAGCAGCACTCAGACAGGCTGCAGATCAATACGCATCAGCTCAGCTATCAGCTCAGACTTACAGGTCAGTCCTCAGTGGCTTTCTTTGTCACATTTGTTCTAAAATCTTTGGTATGTGCATGAGCAGCGACACACACAAAGAGACACTGAATGTCCCACAGGTCACATGACAGCAGCAATGATCCGCAGCTTGGACACACACAGCATCAGCTCATCAGTACTCAAAGACATCGGCTGTGACTATGGATGTTGTTGTCACGTGTGACAGCTTTCAGTTCACTGCAGAACCTCCAAAGTGTGGACAGGAATCCAGTCTTTAGTTTTCATTATAACGTTCAGATGTACTCTGACATGAAGTCGATGTCTTTCTGTCTCAGTATGAAGCCAGGCTGAATGTGAATGCTGGTCGTCCCTGAGGTCACCAGCCGAGCAAAGTATTGAGCATCTGTGGACTGTCGCTACTGGTTGGTTGGTTTTGCTGATTTGATTATTTGGAAATTGACTCCTCTGTCTCTGAGCTTTTTATATCTACGTGTTTAGCACAAACTAACATGCAGCCCTGGACCAGGCCAGTCCTGAACAGAGAACTGAGTGTCTGAGCTCGTATCCCGATGAGCGGCCTGCTGGCTGAACTGGACTGACCTGGTGGTAGCTCGGAGGTCTGGCACGGAGGTCCAGGCAGGCAAACAGGTAAACAGTGAATACAGACTGCAGTGGTGGCTTGGAGCATGCGCGGCCCTCAGACTGTGGCTGGTGCTGAGCTGAAACAGGCTGCACAGCACTGCACTAGCGCCACCTTGTGGACAGACTGAGACGGACTGTGTTAATTGATCCCAGCCGTGTGCAGTAAATTTGTGCTCCTCTCTAGCGGGTCAGAGAAGACATATTGACTTGATCACGGCATCAGTCATGGATGATAATTGTTCAGTTGAATCGTACAGTAATGGGCTGACATCCTCCCTCCGCGCTGACTGTCAGGCTCTGGGTGGAAACACCTGACGGACTGCGTGTCTGTTTCATTTCTGACAAGCTTCTGTCTCAGTTTGTTCCTCGAAAGGATCGAAGGACGTCACAACTGCTGCTGTGTCATCACCGGAGCAAATCATCTACACCGTGTGTGTGTGACTCCTCTCATGATCTACACGTCTAAGTATGTCTAAGTATGTAAGCTTCGCTGTGTGTTTCTGTGTTATCCAGAAGGTATTTCTGTGTTACATTTCAGCATCCCCCGCCTGCTCAGCCTGCAGATCATGTGGAAACAGTTACAAACAAAAAGAGAAAAGAAAGAAGTATTTTCATGGATCAGTCTTCTTGGATCCTGCAATTACCCTGACAGCAGAGCGAGCCTTTAATGCCAGGGTCCGAGCGGCAGAGAAACCGCAGTCTGTACACATCTGACCAATCAGCTTCTGAAGAAAAGGACCAACACAGAAGACAGTAACCATCACGGCGACGCTAATACGACTGAAACCACGATTCCTGCCAGCTTGTTCAGGAAAAGACAGCAAAAAGTTTCTACTGTTCGAGAACATCAGAGAAGAAACATGATGATCTCTGTCATGATTTAAGCTGTTATTTAACATTTTAATCACTTAATCGCTCAGACTTTGCTGAACAGCCAGGAAGAAGAAAGAAACGTCTGATTGAATCATTCCGTGTGTTGTAAAACTGCTGAAGTGCTCACAGCTGCTACACAGCGAAGCTAACAGAGCTCAAGATTTTCATGTTAGGATTGTGCTTTACGGTGGCCCAGGCTGATTGGCTGGTAAACAGACAGGTAAATGATCACATGATCTGCTGAGAGCTGCTCCTAAAGGTCGCTCTTCACTGAGGACAGAAAAGTGAGTTTTAAAAAATGTCCTGTTGTTCTTTGTCCTGCAGCGAGAGCTTTATATAAAGGTCAAAATCAAGCATGCAAGCACACAAGCACACAAAGTGTGTCAGAGGCCAAGACACACACAGGAAGTAAAACTCGACTTCAGTCTGCCTCAAACCCAGAGAGAGACGACTGGCTGGATAGATTTGACCTCTGAACTGCCAAAGATCTGACAGACGCGACACATTTCTATCAGACACACGACTTCATTAAGAGGAGAAATTGAATGTAGATTTTTACACGGTTGCTTTTGCGTCTGCTTGTTAGAAGGTGTGTTTCCCCTCAGCTGCGGCTTGTTGTAGCTTATTACTGATGGACGTACTGACGGTCTCCATTTGTTATTGTTCTACAGAGTCTCTCTGCAGCCTGGTAACGCTGTGCAATCAAAGCCGCCTCTTCATCAACTCCTCGGCTTCTCTCTCTTCGTCTCCCACAGAAACATTCGACAGATTCTCGCTCCCTCTTGTTCTCCTTCTCCTCTTAATTCTCTTTTTCTCTGTTGGAATAACTTATTAAAGGTTGTGAAAGACTGCCATGTGCAGAGCAGACCTCAGAACAGACAAAGCTCCCTCCCCTCCTCACATACCAGAGAAAACGCACCCACTTGCCAGAGAAAAGGGAGGAAAATTTTTTGTTTGAAAAGACTTGGAACTGCTCTGTACGAACCCATGTGTCATCATTTATTTCCAATGTAGGGTTCCTGGAATCAGCGTATTAGGACAGGGTGTTGAAACTGAGAGTTTTTCTGCTGAGCTTCAGGGACAGGTGCTGTTTGGTAAATCCCTCCGCCTTTAACTGGAATAATTGTTAGCAGAGAGGAAAAAGGAAGACCAGGAGCAGTGAGAGAAGCTCCTGACTTTCATCAGCTGCTCGCTTTTCTATTTGAGATCTCCCTTCTTGTCTCTTTCAGTCTGTTACTCCTCCATCTATGTGTTAGTTCAGCCACAACCAGCAGCGTTTTTTCTTTTCCCCATCATTCAGCAGGGCCCTCGAGCTTGTTTTCACGCCTGATGAGGTTTCAAACAGCCTTGTTTTCCTGTCTGACCTGACGCAGGTCCACGTGGTTTCAATACTTTAACACAACCCACACACACTGTGTTTTAGTTTGACTTGATCACACACACCGTCCTACTGCCACAAACACTCACTGGAGCACCAAAAGTGGTTCATCCGCAGCTGAAAATAGTCCCCAGCAAAAGCATTGTTTCTCCTCTGCGTTTCCTCTCCATCCTGTGAAAACATTTGTCAGTGAAACGTTGGAACTGAACCATCAAACTAAAGCCCCACTGGGTGAGGCTGGGTGAGGCTGGGTGAGGCTGGACTCGTAGCAGTGCTGCATTTGTGTCCTGTAGACATGTCCTCAGTACAACATGTGTTAAGCTGCGCTGCCCTGATCCTCCCACTTCATGTCTCCTTCAGTCACTTTACATTTCTGTGTGGTGTGCAGTGTTTCTGCATCCTCTGTATGATTAAAACCAATTTTCCACAGAGTTAAATATACAAAACCAAGCTGTCATTTGTTGTCACGTGGGCGTATTGGTTTGGTACAGTGAAAGCAGCTGCTGGCACTGGATAATTCCTGGATGACTGCAGTTTGTGCTCTTTGACACAGGACAGACGCAGTAACTGACTGTAACATGACAGTGGGGCTCATCAAGTGGATTCATCCACAGGTCAGTTTGGTTTAGCTAGTAAATAACATTTGATCCACAACGGAAGCTTCTAAGGGAGAAGCAGCAGAAATTCACACGTGCTTAAACTTTGGCCTCACCAGAGGCCGTCAGGCTCGTTCAGCTGGAATTCTTTGGTTTGTAGGTGGTTTTGTGGACAGATCGAGATACTGTTATACTGTTATAACCCATATTCCAGATGTCTTGTAACATCATTTTACAGCAGTCTCTCCAGATTTCATTCTGACATGTTTCTTATTGTGGAAACTTTGGGTTCTTGACAACACATCCGACTTTCAGGAAACCTGCAATTAATGTTCCTCTTTTTATTAACCACAGTCTTTCCCCAAACATGACTGAGTTTGTAGCTGCTCAGCCTGCAGCATATAACAGAAAGCATAGACAGCAAGAACTGAAAGTAAGCCAGGGGTTTAGCAGAAAGGCCTGCTGGGAGGGCGAGATGAAGCTGAAACATCCAAAATAAAATGCACAAAAGAAAGTTGAACAAATGATGCAGGGGCTTTTCAAGCAGCGTAAAGCTGACCCTTTGGAGATAGCAGGTTTCTGCAGGGCACAGGCTAAGTGTAGCCTGGCTCAGATCAGCTCGGCCCAGCCTGCGCCAGCCCGTGTTGAGTAATGCTGTTAGTAAATACCAGACCAATTATTGCTAACGAGGGCCTAATGGGAACCAGATGAACATTTATTGAATTTGTCAGAGTAAGGTAGAGTGAAGATAGCTAACGAAGTGCAGCCGCAGAGCCGAGCCAAGCAGCCAGGCTCTGAGGGAATTCATAATTCACCTGGCAGAGCCACCATGTTTTCCCATGTTTGTGGTTTTAATACTGCAGAGACATTTAACAAAAACGAGTACGTCAAAGGGGAAAAAAAATCTGTTTTATTTGCCAGTCGATATAATGATGTACTTCATCTCAACTTATTCCAAAACAGCTTGAAATTGGATGAAAAGTCCATCCAAAAGTTCTTGAAGCTTGACAACATTTGAAGTCTTCACTAAAAGGTGACCCTGGACGCTCTTGTTTTTGTGTAACGGACTGCTCGAGCAGGATTCGCCTCCCGATGGCTGATCTGACTGTGCGCTCCGAACTGTCCCCTCCGTCCTCACTGTGAGTTGATGTTTGACTGCTTCAGACTCACAGCACACACTCGTACTCAGAGCTCTTGGGCTGTAAAAGCAGTGACAGAACTACACAAAGTCTGTCAAGAAGATGCATTTTCTGTTCATAAGCACAATTTTGTGGTAAACTGAGGCGAGCTGGAGACCAAACCAGAGCTCAAAGGAAAGTAAATATTTGACTTCATGTGACACAAACATGACTTCACTGGGATGATCATGTTTCTCTGTGTCTGCTGAATTTATGTGAAGCTGGGCGCCCCCTGGTGGTGGACATGAGCCAAACTAAAAACTGAAAGTGCACATCAAATAATTTTTTCCCAAAGATGGTTTCTGTCATTTTAGGCAGTTCTTATCACATTGATGTTTGCTCAAGTGTTTACTTTCTGATCAGTTTGGTTTTAACTGGTCATTTGATGATATAAAAAGGAGCAGGAGCAGGAGGCTCCACCTCCCCATCACTACTGCACAGACTCTGGCTCCAAATGACATCACCAAGACAAGATGACAGCACTTGTATCAAGGATGCTTTGTCTTCACTTTGTACAGCGGGAGGAGGCAGAGACTCACCAGCCGTCTTAATACGTGTCAGTGGTTCCTACAAATAGCTCAGTTTTTCTTTTTTACAGTGAGATTGGACACCAAATCAGGACACGATGGTGGCAGATGTCCACCTCGTTGACGTCCCCCCTGCTTAGAGGAGGCTGTGCTGGTTTTCATTGGCCCACGTTCTGAAATGAGATTGACATGACCTTTGCCCAGATTCATTCCTACTTTTTTTAAGCACTTTGTCCTCTTCATCTTGTTCATCCATCACGTCATTCATTCCTCCCTTCACTCCCATTTCCCCACAGCCGTCCCCGCCCCCACCCTGCCTCTTTGTCTCTTTACACAGTCGCTTCGCATCCTGCCAGCTGATGGTTGAGAGCAGCGAGGCCCTCGGGCGCCGCTCTCTGTCCCTTTGATTTCCATCCACAGACAACAAAAAAGGAGGGCACACATCCAGTCTATACGCTATACACACTGTGCTGCAGGCCAGAGTCCATCTATACACACATCTGTGCAGCCAATACTCAGCCTTGCATTCACTGTTCACACACACTGTGTGTGTGTGTGTGTGTGTGTGTGTAAGCAGAGCTCCTGTTGGACAAAAGCCTCAGACCTCAGAAAGTTAAATTCTTGAGAGGAAAACGGTCCAGCAGTTAATTACCAGCCATGTGTTTTTGTAATTACGGGCCAGCAGCACATAACGAACTCGTGCGCTCTCGGATGATAATGGACTCGTAGCAGGACTGCCTGGATGCACGAGCTTCATGGTTTCTATAAGAAAACACCTGAGGTATCAGTAGAGGAGAGTGTGGGCGTTTCCTCTGACTGCTGTCACATGCACAGATGTGAACACAGCGGTCTGAAAACCATCACAGGCCGTGCTTGAGCGGTAGTCAAACCTCTGTTTGTTGCCACAGTTGTAACCAAAATGCTTCCCAAACTTTCTATTTTCAAAACACGGCTGGAAAGCAGAACTTTGTTCCCTTCCTGTAGTTGAGCTTTTGATTATGATGTCATGTGAAAGACAAGTCCGTTCAGTTTGAGGTTGTGTACATTCAGATGTCCGAGGCATCGCTGTGCGATCGCCGACACACGCTCTGATTGGAAGGAGTTGATATTTCATGTTTTAGACTCGGAATGTGTTGAGCTTCCGTCAGTAGGTTGGAGTCATTTGACAGACAGATGAGCTGGTGGAACAGGAGCTGCTGTGTTCATGGTGTCGTCTGCATCTTTTGTCTTCACGTTAGAGAGGCTGAAGAAAGATTTGGCAGCTTCACGTTCCTAATGGAGAACAGTTTCCTCAGAATGATTCAGGATCATTTAAATGTTCCTGTGATCATCATAGTGTCCTGACCTACCGAGTCGAGTGAAGGCTGTCAGAGCTCTGCTCTGTGACGTCGCCATCTCTTGGAAAGCTTGTGTACTGCATGGTTAAGTGAAACATCAGAGCAGGATTGTAGAAACGTGGAGCTGCTCAGTCGTGATGGTCGTGACGGTGTGTGTCTGTGTGTGTGTGTGCGTGTTGCAGAGAGTTTGGGCACACACACATCATGTGGTCTGCTCAGTCCAGGTCCAGCTCTGTTTTTCAGCTGGGCTTCATTCACAAAACGTGGCTCTGCTGGCAGCATTTCCTCTGCTGTCTATTTGTGGAAAAAACCTAAAAAAAAGCAGCGCCGACTTTGTTCTGAAGGTCTCTGTTTGTTTTTTCAGACCTGTCTGCTCTCCCAGGCAAGAGATTCAGGGGTGGATTGGGTTACACTACTTCCCACAGACAAAAATGTCCAATGCAGGAGGGTCGGCCATGACAGTTGGCAGTTAGTTCGCTTTGAGGCGAACCTGATACCATAATTTAGATCTGCCATAAACACACAGAAATGAGACACAGACCTGCTCTCCCTCTGAAACACGACCATGGGAAAACCGGGCGTTTTGGCTGCAAAAGCTCTGCTCCGACTGTAACATGAAATCCACTCATGATTAGATGTAACGTGTTTATCATTGCTTACACAAACTGATGGGAAGCATTTGTGTGGCCTTGCATGTGTACAGAGCAGAGTCTGGGGAGCAGGTATTGGGTTCTGCTCAGGAGGTGTTTAGACGTGCAGACTGTCTGGTTTCCTTGTTGTCTCTGAGGTCTAGCGTGCACGTTCATCTGAAGATGAATGAATCGTCGTGATCGTTGTTTTCGGGCTGAGAATGTGTGTTTCAGAAACACTGCATGTGCTCATTACCGAGTGTGTACGTGTGTGTTGACATCTCCTGATTAGCTCTGGCACCGCCGCCGAGCCAGAGGTTTGTGGAAGATTAGCTTAGCAGGATGGTTTCCTGTCAGATCTGCAGAAATCAAGACTTTCCAGTGCAAGGGCCAGCATTCAGCACACTCGGGCAGGGCCTCAAAGATGCTTGAAAAATTTTCTGCCAGTTTTGCAAAACAAAACAGCAGTCGCTCCACGAACAGCCACGAAAAGCTTCGACGTTTTCATGTGGGAGACGGTGGAGCTTGAAGAGGAGTTTGTTGCTGCTGTCTTGATGGACAGGCGTCTGAGTGTGCAGAATCTGCTTCGCTGTCACACCGGGAAGGTCCCGGATCCCCTGCCAGGTCCCCTTCCAGTCCCGGACGAGCACGAGTCATCACAACAAAAGCTGCACAGCCGTGTTAGAAAATACCTGATGAAGACTATGAAAAGCAGAAGGAGGGAAGGCAGGGTGCATTTCAGGGAGAAACTTCAGAGTGAAAAATCATTCTGGATCAGTTTGAATTACAAAAATATGGCTTCTCCCAGTCCTGATTCACACATCTTACTACATCATTTGGCTGTGTTTCTCTCTGTGGGTTTTGGTCAGTGTACTGTTGAAGCGTGTCTTAAAGTCTGCGTGCTCTTACACTCAGTCAGAAAGAAAACGTCGTCTCTGGTCGCTTCTCCCTCTGTGGGCGACAGATCGAGCTGGGATGTGAAGTGGTGTGTGTGTGTGTGGGTGGTTTGTGTGAAGCATCTGGCTCATAGAGAAACTTGTGTGACAGATAAATGAAGGTTTCCAGGGTGGCACCCACATTCACGAGCTGGGCGTTCGTGACTAAATGTCAAGCTGTCCTTTAGATGAAAAATGACGTGAATCAAAGCAGTACTACACAAAAGTGCTACTCTGTCCACATATTTTTGGCCACGTAGTGTATTCTGGCTCCTCCCGGCTGACAGATGACCGACCGTGTGAATCACTCGGCGGGATCAGGCGGACGGCGAGAGGCTGAGAAAACTCGATCAGACGACTTTGTGATTGATGATGTGGTCGTCAACATGTCTCTGAGCGAGAGAAAACTCCATGATGTCACCCTTTTTGTTGTGAGGGGAGTGCGTGCGTTCCTATTGGCTGGCGACCTTCACACACATGAAATAAGAGTACATACTGTACATCCAGCCTGCGTGCTCAGACTGTACATTTTTCATCCATTCATCTTCTGTTTGTTCTCAGCATGAGTGCACAGCACACGTCCTGAGGAGGCTCTTCATCACTGTCATGTGTGTGATTTCACGCAGAGCCCGTTTGGAGGTTAGCAACCTGCGTGTACAAATTACACAGTAAACTCTAGGACTTCATTTTCACATCCAGAACATGTGCGACATGTGCTTATGAGATGTGCAGGACCAGAGGAAAATATTATTCAATACTGTGAAGAAGATGCGACTTATTCGCTCCTCTTCCTCAGCCCTCACACCAGCTAACCTCACAGTCGCCGCTCCGTCTGATTGGCCAAACGTCCGATAGTTCGTAGGTTTGCGTGCGGAATGTGAATGCACGGCGCGTGTGAATTTTCTGACTGAGTCCAGGCACTCTTTGGTGACGTAGTTATCATGTCGCCATGACGATGAAAACGTGATTTACAGGTTGTCACAGAAGACTGCAGGCTCCTGAGTCCAGATCCCGAGTCCCAGCCTTGAGTCCAGGCCTCGAGTCCAGGCCCCGAGTCCAGGTCCCTGGGCCCAGGCCCCCAAGTCCTGGCCCCGAGTCCAGGCCCTGAGTCATACGCCTGAATCCAGGCCCCAAGTCTTGGTCCCGAGTCCTGGCCTCCCCTCCGCTCTCTCTGGGAGTATCACACTGCTTCATTAACCTGAGATCTGGCCATCTGTCACGGCCTGCAGGACTCGGGTATCCCAGACACACAACTGATCCTGATTCCACAAACCTGGAGTCAGTTTCAGCCTTTTCAAACTTTATTTGTCAGTATATTTTTTACATACACCGAAATTCTTTCTCTGCGTTTAACCATCGCTGATTGAACACACACATACAACATGCAGTGAAACACACCGGAGCGGTGGGCCGCCATTTTAAAGTCACCTGTCCAGTCAAATTGGACCTGTCCGGTTTGGGTTCCACCTGGCTGAGAGTAATCTCTGTGTGTCTAGAGAAGGTATTTGGTGTAAAGAGCAGGCTTTGTGTTCATCTCGCTGATTAGCCCCAGAAGGCCTTTCAGTCAGGCAGCAGGGAAAAATGACCCACTCTGCCCTGAATCAGATACTGTATTTATGGCTCCCAACAAAATACATGACATCAGTTGTGGTTCAAACTGACGTTTTGCTCCACACACACTGTGGTAGCCGCGACCTTTTAGCCCGTGACTGTTTGGTCAAGAATAGAAAACTGTGGTTTCCACTGCGGGGCCCGACGGGGCCTCGTCATATTTACTGCTTTCTTATGTTTCTAAGATTCTCTGCACTCAGTTCCACTTCTGTGTCAAGTACACAGAAGTGGAACTGAGTCTTGTTTTTCTGATTTTTCAGTAATTCACCAGCTTCAAACCGAAATAAAACTCTGATGGTGGAGTAAAGAACAGGAGGGTCTTCTTGTAAATAAAAACAGAAAAATATGGTGACGGTCCGGTGATGGTTGTGAGAGTCACCACTGACTTTTTAGGACAAAAATAATCCAGGTGAGAGGGTGGACAGGTGGGTGAACACTTGAGGTGAGCAGTGCGGGCTCAGCAGGTGTAACTGGGTTTGACAGGTGTGTGTTAGGGTCAGGTCTGTGGTCTGCTCCCTGACCTCAGCAGCTGTTCTGCTTTCCAGGCAGCGTCCTACAAACTCTCTGTGATTCGGAACTGGGTTTGCTCGTTACTTCTGCGCGCTGCTTCCTCCCAAACAGCGTCTGTCAGCTGAGATGATTTGCCGGCTTGGGTTTCATACAGATGAGCGGTGCGTTTGATCCCACGTTCTAAAGTGGACTTGGCTGCGTGTCTGTGGAGAAGAGGTGAATAATGGACTCTGAGCTCCGGCCTCACTCTGCAGCCACAGTATGCTGTTTAAGACATTCAGATCCTGTTTTGCTTCATGCCTCTTGTTCTCTTGGCATCATTAAAGCAAAGCAATGGCGCCCCGAGTAAATAGCCATGGAAACCCAGCGAGGGCTGCAGCTAAACGCTGAGGCCAGCCGGGGGGTTTTCAGCCACGGGACCTGGGATCTACAGCAAGCTTTTAGACAGCAGGTTGGTGTGAACTGTGAGCGTTGATTAGTTGGAAGCTAACGTGTCTCACAGCCATCGAACGGCCTCCATCCCAGACTCCCTACCGCTCACATCCAGCTGCTGCCTCCACATCTGGCAGACATTTTGTCAGAAGGAGACAGTGAGAGAAAGTGAGAGGACGATCCTCCACCCCCTGTGATCTTCCGTCTCTGTTCTCTGTCCCCATTAGTCTTACTTATGTGAAGAACTGCTCATCAGCTCTGATTTATTTGGAGGTTTGATCCGACTGAGCGTCCTGTGGGGGACGACTTGTTG